>NW_027015238.1:0-11927 GCF_036934945.1 Oncorhynchus masou masou
CGTATAGTCTTGGTAACGTATAGTCTTGGTAACGTATAGTCTTGGTAACGTATAGTCTTGGTAGCGTATAGTTTTGGTAACATTTTGGTAAATTATAGTCTTGGTAACGTATAGTTTTGGTAACGTATAGTCTTGGTAACGTATAGTCTTGGTAACGTATAGTTTGGTAACGTATAGTTTTGGTAACGTATAGTTTTGGTAACGTATATTCTTGGTAACGTATAGTTTTGGTAACGTTTAGTCTTGGTAACGTATAGTCTTGGTAACGTGTAGTCTTGGTAACGTATAGTCTTGGTAACGTATAGTTTTGGTAACGTATAGTTTTGGTAACGTATATTCTTGGTAACGTATAGTTTTGGTAACGTATTGTCTTGGTAGCATTATGGTTTTGGTAACGTATAGCTTTGGTAACGTATAGTTTTGGCAACGTATAGCTTTGGTAACGTATAGTTTTGGTAACGTATAGTCTTGGTAACGTATAGTCTTGGTAGCGATATAGTCTTGGTAAAGTATAGTTTTGGTAACGATTATAGTTTTGGTAACGTAAAGTTTTGGCAATGTATATTCTTGGTAACGTATAGTCTTGGTAACGTATAGTCTTGGTAGCGTATAGTTTTGGTAACGTATAGTCTTGGTAACGTATAGTTTTGGTAACGTATAGTCTTGGTAATGTATAGTCTTGGTAACGTATAGTTTTGGTAATGTATAGTTTTGGTAACATTCTTGGTAACGTATAGTTTTGGTAACGTATAGTTTCGGTAACATTCTTGGTAACGTATAGTTTTGGTAACGTATAGTTTTGGTAACGTATAGTTTTGGTAACATATTCTTGGTAACGTATAGTCTTGGTAACGTATATGTTTGGTAACGTATAGTTTTGGTAACGTATAGTCTTGATAACTTATAGTCTTCTTGTTAACGTATAGTTTTGGTAACGTATATTCTTGGTAACGTATATTCTTGGTAACGTATATTCTTGGTAACGTATAGTCTTGATAACGTATAGTTTTGGTAACGTATAGTTTTGTTAATGTATAGTCTTGATAACGTGTATTTTTGGTAACGTATAGTTTTGGTAACGTATAGCCTTGGTAACGTATAGTCTTGGTAACGTATAGTCTTGGTAACGTATAGTCTTGGTAACGTATATTCTTGGTAACGTATAGTCTTGATAACGTATAGTCTTGGTAACGTATAGTCTTGGTAACGTATAGTTTTGGTAACGTATAGGTTTGGTAACGTATAGGTTGGTAACGTATAGTTTTGGTAACGTATAGTCTTGGTAACGTATAGTTTTGGTAACATATAGTTTGGTAACGTATAGTCTTGGTAACGTATATATAGTCTTGATAACGTATAGTCTTGGTAATGTATAGTTTTGGTAACGTATAGTCTTGGTAACGTATGGTCTTGGTAACGTATAGTTTTGGTAACATATTCTTGGTAACGTATAGTTTTGGTAACGTATAGTCTTGGTAACGTATAGTTTTGGTAACGTATAGTTTTGGTAACGTATAGTCTTGGTAACGTATAGTTTTGTTAACATATAGTCTTGGTAGCGATATAGACTTGGTAGTAGGTTTGGTAACGTATAGTTTTGTTAACATATAGTCTTGCACGTATAGTCTTGGTAACGTATAGTTTTGGTAACGTATAGTTTTGGTAACGTATAGTTTTGGTAACGTATAGTCTTGGTAACGTATAGTTTTGGTAACATATAGTCTTGGTAACGTATAGTCTTGGTAACGTATAGTGTTGGTAACATATAGTCTTGGTAGCGTATAGTCTTGGTAACGTATAGTTTTGGTAACATATAGTCTTGGTAACGTAAACCTTTTAAACATGTATAGGTCAAATTAAGGCCACTTTAAACTGACATGTTTTATCATAACTCCGTATGGTCCCTGTATGGTTCTTTCTCAGGTGGGCTTGCCTGCTAAGTCTGGGGTGTCTGGAGCGGTTCTGTTGGTTGTCCCTAACGTCATGGGAGTGATGTGTTGGTCACCTCCTTTAGACAAGGTTGGAAACAGTGTCCGAGGAATACACTTCTGCCAGGTAACGTTAATAGCTTTATTTCCAGGTGTTATAAATAACATATCCCCATGTACAGGTTATGAATGTGTTATAAAGTCTGTATGTAGGTACCCTTCAATAGTGTTACCACATACATAATGCCTCTCGATGTTGCCGGAGACTGAACTGTCTTTTTGACATGCTTTGGTTTTCAGGAGCTGGTGTCTTCGTTTAACTTCCACAACTATGACAACCTGAGACACTTTGTCAAGAAGCAGGACCCTCGAAGGCAGGACGGGGATGATAGGGTAAGGGATTTTGTGACTTAAGGGAGTTGTAAGGTAAACATAACAACAATTTATCATATTTGCTCAAACATAAAGTGAGGTTTAAGTTTGCTTTTGTTATGATGTGTCCTTGAATGTTATCTTTCTGTGTACTATGAATGGTTATGTAGCTGTGTCCTATGAATGGTTATGTAGCTGTGTCCTATGAATGGTCATGTAGCTGTGTCCTATGAATGGTCCTATGAATGGTTATCTTTCTGTGTACTATGAATGGTTATGTAGCTGTGTCCTATGAATGGTTATGTAGCTGTGTCCTATGAATGGTCATGTAGCTGTGTCCTATGCATGGTTATGTAGCTGTGTCCTATGAATGGTTATGTAGCTATGTCCTATGAATGGTCATGTAGCTGTGTCCTATGAATGGTTATGTAGCTGTGTCCTATGAATGGTTATGTAGCTGTGTCCTATGAATGGTCATGTAGCTGTGTCCTATGAATGGTTATGTAGCTGTGTCCTATGAATGGTTATGTAGCTGTGTCCTATGAATGGTCATGTAGCTGTGTCCCATGAATGGTTATGTAGCTGTGTCCTATGAATGGTTATGTAGCTGTGTCCTATGAATGGTTATGTAGCTGTGTCCCATGAATGGTTATGTAGCTGTGTCCTATGAATGGTTATGTAGCTGTGTCCCATGAATGTGTAGCCTTATGAATGGTCATAACCATCATCTATGAATGGTTATGTAGCTGTGTCCTGGTTATGTAAATATGAATGGTTATTGTAGCTGTGTCCCATGAATGGTTATGTAGCTGTGTCTTATGAATGGTCATGTAGCTGTGTCCTATGAATGGTTATGTAGTCCTGTGAATGGTTATGTAGCCTGTCCTATGAATGGTTATGTAGCTGTGTGAATGGTCATGTAGCTGTGTCCTATGTATGGTTATGTAGCTGTGTCCTCTGCATGGTTATGTAGCTCTGTCCTATGAATGGTTATGTAGCTGTGTCCTAGCTGTGTCCTATGAATGGTTATGTATCTGTGTCCTATGAATGGTTATGTATCTGTGTCCTATGAATGGTTATGTAGCTGTGTCCTATGAGTGGTTATGCACTAGTAGCTGTGTCCTATGAATGGTTATGTAGCTGTGTGCCAGTGTCCCATCCAGTCTAGTTGTATTTATCTCTGCTATATCTGTAGAACAAGTCTGTGGTGAACTTGATGTTTGCGGCCTACAGTGGAGATGTGTCAGCCCTCAGAAGGTAAAATAAATCATCTAGGAGGCTGTATATAGAAACCAACCTGGTTATTAAATGAATGCAAAGTAATTGTATTGTTCGTTTTACTCATCTCACCTGCTGTAGATGGCACTCTCTCCTAACGAGTAGTCCTTCACAGTAAACCTCTTGGAAATGAGGAATGTTATGTAGAATATCACCGTCTCCTATCCTGTCCTCTCAGGTTTGCTCTGTCCTCGATGGACATGGAGCTGAAAGACTACGACTCTCGGACAGCTCTACACGTGGCTGCAGCAGAGGGTGAGCTACAATCCATTGGTGGCTCCTAGTTGGTGTTATGTCTTATAATGCATCATAGTGATGTTACAGCTACCTAGTTGTTATGTCAGCTTCTAGCAAGTGTTATAATGCACTAGAAGTGCATCATAAGGCATTGCGTGTGTGTTATCCCTAAGATCCGTTTTTGTCCTCCACTCCTCTGTTCACGGTTCCTAACAGACACCTGCAAAGTGAACCCCTTTGTGAAAGATGTACTACCCCTCCATTCATTCATCCACTCCTCTGTTCATTCCTCCACCCCTCTGTTCATTCATCCACCCCTCTGTTCATTCATCCACTCCTCTGTTCATTCATCCACTCCTCTGTTCATTCATCCAACCCTCCGTTCATTCATCCACTCCTCTGTTCATTCATCCACCCCTCTGTTCATTCATCCACTCCTCTGTTCATTCCTCCACCCCTCTGTTCATTCATCCACCCCTCTGTTCATTCCTCCACCCCTCCATTCATTCATCCACTCCTCCAGTCATTCCTCCACCCCTCTGTTCATTCATCCACCCCTCTGTTCATTCATCCACCCCTCTGTTCATTCATCCACCCTCTGTTCATTCATCCACTCCTCCGTTCATTCATCCACCCCTCTGTTCATTCCTCCACCCCTCTGTTCATTCATCCACTCCTCTGTTCATTCCTCCACCCCCTCTGTTCATTCATCCACTCCTCTGTTCATTCATCAACCCTCCGTTCATTCATCCACCCTCTGTTCATTCATCCACCCCTCTGTTCATTCATCCACTCCTCTGTTCATTCATCCACCCTCTGTTCATTCATCCACTCCTCTGTTCATTCATCCACCCCTCTGTTCATTCATCCACTCCTCTGTTCATTCATCCACTCCTCTGTTCATTCATCCACTCCTCTGTTCATTCATCCACTCCTCTGTTCATTCATCCACTCCTCTGTTCATTCATCCAACCCTCCGTTCATTCATCCACTCCTCTGTTCATTCATCCACCCCTCTGTTCATTCATCCACTCCTCTGTTCATTCATCCACTCCTCTGTTCATTCATCCAACCCTCCGTTCATTCATCCACTCCTCTGTTCATTCATCCACCCCTCCATTCATTCATCCACTCCTCCGTTCATTCATCCACTCCTCCAGTCATTCATCCACCCCTCTATTCTTCCACCCCTCCATTCATTCATCCACCTATATCAGTCTCTGTTGACTTAGCCTCCAACCTACAGTAACAACACCCCTTAGCTGCTGTGCTATCTAGACTCACTGTATATCTCCAGCCTCATGCCTTATTTCTCCATCTCATTCTGTCCTCTGTGGCTGTTATCTTTACTCAGAAGGTTAGTGCGTGGAGGAACATCTGACATTGTTCTGACTCATCTTTACCACCTCCCTCCAGGTGGAGCAGCACCCCCTGGACGATGCCCTGCAGTTTGGCCACGGTGCCGTGGTGAAGGTCTTACAGGAGTACCAGGTGGCTTGCCAGGAACAGGACAGACTACCAGTGGCTGATATCATCCCCATCCCCCCCAAACTAGAGACTGTAGAAGGCATGGTGTGATCAGGGGGGCCGTTGGGATCAGGCTCTACCATTAGGAGTGCTGATCTACCATCAATTTTGGCGTAATGAAACAGATAATTATAGACATTGAGGATCTGATCCTAGATCAGCACTCCTACTTGATAAATCATTAGGCCCCAAACGGAAGAAAACGTACTGAAACATGGAGGGACTTCAAATCCAATAACAAACACTCATTTTAGTTTTCAGTTGCAAATGGTAGTGTCCAGTGGCACTCTATTTTATATAGGCCTTTAGTGCATTCGTTTTGTTAGTAGTGTGTCCAAGGAATAGGGATGCCATTAGGACGCAACCCTCTACACGCTAGAAAAAGGTATCTAGAACCTAAAAGGGTTCTTCAGGATGTCCCTATTGGAGAACCCTTTGAAGAACCCTTTTTGGTTCCAGGTTATCTTTTGGGGTTCCATGTAGAACCCTTTCCACCGAGTGTTCTACATGGCCCCACAAGGGTTCTACTTGGAACCAAAAAGAACAATTTTGGAACCTTTTTTCCCCTAAAGTGTCGTGTTACTCCTTCCACCAGGACTTGTCTCTCTGACGTCCCAGGTGCGTCCCAATAATATATACTTTCTCCTGAAGTGTACACTCATTCACTACCCCACAAATCTAAAAGCATTGGATTGGTGGAGGCGTGGGCCAGTGGGTGTTTCCACCTTATTTCTTATACCAGTCATTGTTCTTCAAATCTGTGAAATGCACGCTTTGGGAAGAAGGAGAGATCTTTGGGACAGACTCCCTATCTTGTATGCAATATTTACTCCTCTCCTAGGTTGGACTTATATACAGGAGGACACCTGAGAGTGAGCCTGGACATGTACAGGAGGAGACCTGTGAGTGAGGCTGGACAAACACTCATTTTGAGTGAGGCTGGACATGTACAGGAGGAGACCTGTGAGTCCCTTTGGACATTCGTTTTGAGTGAGGCTAGACATGTACAGGAGGAGACCTGTGAGTGAGGCTGGACATGTACAGGAGGAGACCTAGAGTGAGGTTCTGGACATGTACAGGAGGAGACCTTTGAATGACCCTAGACATGTACAGGAGGAGACCTTGAGTGAGGCTGGACATGTACTGGAGGAGACCTGTGAGTGAGGCTGGACATACATGTACAGGAGGAGACCTGTGAGTGAGACTGGACATGTATGTATAGGAGGAGACCTGTGAGTGAGGCTGGACATGTATGTATAGGAGGAGACCTGTGAGTGAGGCTGGACATGTACAGGAGGAGACCTGTGAGTGAGACTGGACATACATGTACAGGAGGAGACCTGTGAGTGAGGCTGGACATGTACAGGAGGAGACCTGTGAGTGAGGCTGGACATGTACAGGAGGAGACCTGTGAGTGAGGCTGGACATGTATGTACAGGAGGAGACCTGTGAGTGAGGCTGGACATGTATGTACAGGAGGAGACCTGTGAGTGAGGCTGGACATGTACAGGAGGAGACCTGTGAGTGAGGCTGGACATGTACAGGAGGAGACCTGTGAGTGAGGCTGGACATGTACAGGAGGAGACCTGTGAGTGAGGCTGGACATGTACAGGAGGAGACCTGTGAGTGAGGCTGGACATGTACAGGAGGAGACCTGTGAGTGAGGCTAGACATGTACAGGAGGAGACCTGTGAGTGAGGCTAGACATGTATGTACAGGAGGAGACCTGTGAGTGAGGCTGGACATGTACAGGAGGAGACCTGTGAGTGAGGCGACATGTACAGGAGGAGACCTGTGAGTGAGGCTGGACATGTATGTACAGGAGGAGACCTGTGAGTGAGGCTGGACATGTACAGGAGGAGACCTGTGAGTGAGGCTAGACATGTACAGGAGGAGACCTGTGAGTGAGGCTGGACATGTACAGGAGGAGACCTGTAAGTGAGGCTGGACATGTACAGGAGGAGACCTGTGAGTGAGGCTGGACATGTACAGGAGGAGACCTGTGAGTGAGGCTGGACATACATGTACAGGAGGAGACCTGTGAGTGAGGCTAGACATGTATGTACAGGAGGAGACCTGTGAGTGAGGCTGGACATGTACAGGAGGAGACCTGTGAGTGAGGCTGGACATGTACAGGAGGAGACCTGTGAGTGAGGCTGGACATGTACAGGAGGAGACCTGTGAGTGAGGCTAGACATGTATGTATAGGAGGAGACCTGTGAGTGAGGCTGGACATGTACAGGAGGAGACCTGTGAGTGAGGCTGGACATGTACAGGAGGAAACCTGTGAGTGAGGCTGGACATGTACAGGAGAGACCTAGTGAGGCTGGACATGTACAGGAGGAAACCTGTGAGTGAGTGTTGGAGAAGTTCAACATCATGAGTGGGACGTTCAGTGTTCTATGACGAAAAATTTGTCGACATTCTATTTTTTCCTGACTAAAACTATGCCTATAAGGAGACGAGGTGCCCTCGAAAATATAACTATGACAAATGTTTTTCTTCGTTTGAGTTGATGAAAATGTAACTTGACGTGACGCCCCTTTTAGTCTGTTTTGTCCAATAAGAAGCATGCATACCTTTGCAGAATATTTAATTAAATTCTCTTATTGGCTGATAACATTGTCATGCGCCCGGGCTACTTGAGTTTATAGCCCAACCAGTCTTTCCAACACACACAGCTCCCAGGTGGTCGCTTCAATCGTCTCTTTTTTGAACTGATGCTCAGAGAACTTCTAAATTGTAACTAACCTCTATTCTGTTAAGAAACAATCATGTTCATATTGGATATTTTTTACTTTGATCACATCCGAAGCTATACGTTGCCATTTGCGCTGATATTCATTAGTGTTGCCGCTCTCACGGTACGCAAATAAAAGTCGCAGTTACTTTTTTCCGATTGGAAATACTACTGCTATTTAGTGAACACCAGGAACACAGCAATACTTCTGTCTTCTTTGGAAAGCTCTGATTCTCCCCTTTTTCAATCGAGTCACTGTTATTCAACCCCCTCTGGCGGTTATGATGGGTAGAAAACCGCAGCTGTTCATTGGTTAACCTGTATCCAACCACGGCTATTGTTACTTCCACAATAGCAATTTGCCAGCTACGTTATAGGGAGGTATACACACTATACTAGTAAACCCAGTTGGACTGAATATGCACACGGCTGAATATGCACACGATCAAAGTTAGGAGAAGACTAAAAATTAGTTATTTAGTGGAAAATGCATTGGTTAAACTATGACTAAAACTACACTAAAATGATCCAGTTTTAGTCGACTGATTTCATCTACAAGGATGAAATTGCGTGTTTTTTTTAGCGAGTGGGGCTTTTTGCCAATTAACAACACAGCTGGTCTGTCAAGAAACAGATTTGTCGTTCTCGTCCTGTGCACTTGGTGTTTACGTGTCTACTGCATTAGAGAGCGCATTGGCTTTGCGGTTTACCGGTGAAGATTAGCACGGTGTTGATACATGAGCTGAGGTTGTGCTACAAGTGCGCAACAGACAGACACTTCTAAGATCCAGTAACGATGAAGGGGTTAAGATATCATAGTGTCTGTTGTTTCAGTAACGATGAGGGAGTTCAGATATCATGGTGTCTGTTGTTTCAGTCATCATCGTGCTTCTACACCTGCATTGCTTGCTGTTTGGGATTTTTAAGGCTGGGTTTCTGTACAGCACTTTGAGATATCAGCTGATGTAAGAAGGGCTTTATAAAACGATTTGATTTGATGCCTTTGGCCTCATTGAATACCTGGGACGCAGTTCCAAAATCCAAAGTAACTTATTAACATATAACTTCGAGTGAAGCAATGTGTTTGGCCATGCATTCTAAGTGGTGTGCTAGAATGCACATTGTTACGTAGCTGGGTTTTTATTATATTCAGTTACTTAATTCTACAAGTATGTGACTTACTTTATTTACCTTTATACCATTTGTAGTTTATTAGAGATCAACTGTTCGTCCATGGATGTTATACATGGACCAACAAATGGTGGAATGTTGAAACCCGAGATATGAGAGAGACTGTGACGTACAGCCATGTCTCTGGCGTGAAATCGAGCACGTCTGCAAACATTGAATTGGACTTTGTCTAAATACTGTATTGCTCAAACGTAAATAAGAAAGTGTATTTCCTAATACCTGATTATTTTATTTGGGGGTTATTCTCTAGCAACACTGTGTGTTTTAACTTGTTCTTCACCTGAATTCATCACCATTTTTTTATTTTTTATGTCATGGTTATTTAAAATGTATGCAATATGAAAGAGATTATCTATTAAACATTTTCATGTTTTCACCCCCATGGGTAATGTTATGGAATTATAAATAAGGGGATGTTCTATGTAGGTAGGAAAAATATACTTGTTGACAATTTGTTTTCAATAGATCATTGCTCTCAGACTTTGTGTTTTCATGAAGAAGTCTATTTTCATTCCGTATACAGACATTTAGCAGATGGAGAAGTGGAGAAGTTGAAGTCTGAGGCCACGTGACCAGGCCAGTGGCCAGCTCTGTTCACCGTTGTCTTTTGTCTCATTGCCACACATTTCCAAGTCTTGTGTTATTGTGTTGGAACAAACATGAGAAAGCTGAAAATCAAAGTCCCTGCTGTATGACGGTTCTCAACCTCAATCCATGATCTCTAGAAGGAAAAGCACTACAGTAGTGTAGTTTATAAGTGCCAGTCGGTGGATTGTGACTTATTGAGCATTGTGTTTTTAGCTTACGAATCGTACTGCATATTTTTGAATTCTATGAGTACTCATTTACATAATATTGGCACTTATCTGCTAAGGAAAACAGTGTCCATGGGAGCTATGGTTCCTACCTGATCGACAGTACATATCATATACGGTGTGTCTCAAGAGTATTCAGACCCCTTGACTTTTTCCACATTTTGTTTTGTTACAGCCTTATTCTCAAATGGATCAAATAGTTTTTTCCCCTCAGGAATCTACACCCAATACCCCATGTGACATCACAATACCCCATAATGACATCACAATACCCCATAATGACATCCCAATACCCCATAATGACATCACAATACCCCATAATGATAAAGTTAAACCATATTTTGTTTTGCAATTTTTATTTTTTTAATCAAATAGAAATTATTAGAAAATGTATATAAGTATTTAGACCCTTTACTCAGTACTTTGTTGGAAGCACCTTTGTCAGCGATTACAGCCTTGAGTCTTCTTGGGTATGACGCTACAAGCCGACACACCTGTATTTGGGGAGTTTCTCCCATTCACTCTCTGCCCAGATCTTCTCAAGCTCTGTCAGTTGGATGGGAGTGTTGCTACAGCTTCTTTTCAGGTCTCTCCAGAGATGTTCGATTGGGTTTAAGTCATGCTCTAGGCTGGGCCACTCAAGGACATTCACAGACTTGTCCCGAAGCCACACTCCCTCGTTGTCTAGGCTGTGTGCTTAGGTAGTTGCATCCCTGTTGGAAGGTAAACCTTTTCCCAGTCTGAGGTCTGAGTGCTCTGGAGCAGGTTTTCATCAAGGATCTCTCGACACTTTGCTCCGTTCATCTTTCCCCGATCCTGACTAGTCTCCCCAGTCCCTGTCGGCTGAAAAACATCCCCCCAGAGCATGATGCTGCCACTACCATGCTTCACCGTAGGGATGGTGCCAGAGTTTCCTCCAGGGCGTGGCCTTGGCATTCAGGCCAAGAGTTCAATCTTAGTTTCATCAGACCAGAATCTGGGCCTTATCAGGTTTGGCCGGGGTAGGCCATCATGTAAATAAGAATTTGTTCTTAACTGACTTGTAGTTAAATAAAGGTTATATTGAAACAAATAATTTTAAAAAATGATCAATGAAACAGGATACCTGAGCTCAATTTTGAGTCGCATGGCAATGGGTCTGAATAGTTATATAAATAAAAGATTATTTTTAATATATATTTTTTTACAAAATAAAAATGCCCGCATTTCTAAAAACCTGTTTTCCATTTTGTCATTATGGGTTATTGTTTGTAGATTGATGAGGAAATTGTTTAATTTAATCAATTTTAGAATAAGGCTGTAACGTAACAAAATGTGGAAAAGGTCAAGGGGTCTGAATTCTTTCCGAAGGCGCTGTATGTGATATATTTTAAACGTGAATATCTATGGTATGTACCCCATCCATTCAGCTGATGTAGGCAGACACGTGGGTGCAGACGGTGGGCTTTCCCTGGACGTTGCAGCTTTGGCTGGACAGGAAGCTGGTCACACCGTGGACGTAGTACTTCCCACTCACCTGGCAGTTCAGGGGCCCGCCGAGTCTCCCTACAGGGGGCCGCCAGAGTCTCCCTACAGGGGGCCGCCGCTAGAGTCTCCCTACAGGGGGCTGCCAGAGTCTCCCTACAGGGGGCCGCCAGAGTCTCCCCACAGGGGGCCGCCAGAGTCTCCCTACAGGGGGCCGCCAGAGTCTCCCTACAGGGGGCTGCCAGGAGTGTCCCTACAGGGGGCCGTCAGTGTCCCTACAGGGGGCCGCCAGAGTCTCCCTACAAGGGCCGCCAGGGTGTCCCTACAGGGGGCCGCCAGAGTGTCCCTACAGGGGGCCGCCAGAGTCTCCCTACA
>NW_027015239.1:0-11924 GCF_036934945.1 Oncorhynchus masou masou
CTAGAGACAGACCAGGCCTTAGTCAAGGATGTTATGATGCTGTTATAACACTAGAGACAGACCAGGCCTTAGTCAAGGATGTTATGATGCTGTTATAACACTAGAGACAGACCAGGCCTTAGTCAGGGATGTTATAACACTAGAGACAGACCAGGCCTTAGTCAGGGATGTTATAACACTAGAGACAGACCAAGCCTTAGTCAAGGATGTTATGATGCTGTTATAACACTAGAGACAGACCAGGCCTTAGTCAGGGATGATGCTGTTATAACACTAGAGACAGAACAGGCCTTAGTCAAGGATGATGCTGTTATAACACTAGAGACAGAACAGGCCTTAGTCAAGGATGATGCTGTTATAACACTAGAGACAGACCAGGCCTTAGTCAAGGATGTTATGATACTGTTATAACACTAGAGACAGACCAGGCCTTAGTCAAGGATGTTATGATACTGTTATAACACTAGAGACAGACCAGGCCTTAGTCAGGGATGTTATAACACTAGAGACAGACCAGGCCTTAGTCAAGGATGATGCTGTTATAACACTAGAGACAGACCAGGCCTTAGTCAAGGATGTTATAACACTAGAGACAGACCAAGCCTTAGTCAGGGATGTTATAACACTAGAGACAGACCAGGCCTTAGTCAGGGATGTTATAACACTAGAGACAGACCAGGCCTTAGTCAAGGATGTTATAACACTAGAGACAGACCAGGCCTTAGTCAAGGAAGTTATAACACTAGAGACAGACCAGGCCTTAGTCAGGGATGATGCTGTTATAACACTAGAGACAGACCAGGCCTTAGTCAAGGAAGTTATAACACTAGAGACAGACCAGGCCTTAGTCAGGGATGATGCTGTTATAACACTAGAGACAGACCAGGCCTTAGTCAGGGATGTTATAACACTAGAGACAGACCAGGCCTTAGTCAGGGATGATGCTGTTATAACACTAGAGACAGACCAGGCCTTAGTCAGGGATGTTATAACACTAGAGACAGACCAGGCCTTAGTCAAGGATGTTATAACACTAGAGACAGACCAGGCCTTAGTCAGGGATGTTATAACACTAGAGACAGACCAGGCCTTAGTCAAGGATGTTATAACACTAGAGACAGACCAGGCCTTAGTCAGGGATGTTATAACACTAGAGACAGACCAGGCCTTAGTCAAGGATGATGCTGTTATGACACTAGAGACAGACCAGGCCTTAGTCAGGGATGTTATAACACTAGAGACAGACCAGGTCTTAGTCAGGGATGATATAACACTAGAGACAGACCAGGTCTTAGTCAGGGATGATATAACACTAGAGACAGACCAGATCTTAGTCAGGGATGTTATAACACTAGAGACAGACCAGATCTTAGTCAGGGATGTTATAACACTAGAGACAGACCAGGCCTTAGTCAGGGATGTTATAACACTAGAGACAGACCAGGCCTTAGTCAGGGATGTTATGATGCTGTTATAACACTAGAGACAGACCAGGCCTTAGTCAAGGATGTTATAACACTAGAGACAGACCAGGCCTTAGTCAAGGATGATGCTGTTATAACACTAGAGACAGACCAGGCCTTAGTCAAGGATGTTATAACACTTTACACAATGATGAAAATAATCATGGCCTCTAAACCTTCAAGCTGCATACTGGACCCTATTCCAACTAAACTACTGAAAGAGCTGCTTCCTGTGCTTGGCCCTCCTATGTTGAACATAATAAACGGCTCTCTATCCACCGGATGTGTATCAAACTCACTAAAAGTGGCAGTAATAAAGCCTCTTGAAAAAGCCAAACCTTGACCCAGAAAATATAAAAAACTATCGGCCTATATCGAATCTTAGAAAAGGCTGTTGCGCAGCAACTCACTGCCTTCCTGAAGACAAACAATGTATACGAAATGCTTCAGTCTGGTTTTAGACCCCATCATAGCGCTGAGACGGCACTTGTGAAGGTGGTAAATTACATTTTAATGGCATCGGACCGAGGCTCTGCATCTGTCCTCGTGCTCCTAGACCTTAGTGCTGCTTTGATACCATCGATCACCACATTCTTTTGGAGAGATTGGAAACCCAAATTGGTCTACACGTTCTGGCCTGGTTTAGATCTTATCTGTCGGAAAGATATCAGTTTGTCTCTGTGAATGGTTTGTCCTCTGACAAATCAACTGTAAATTTCGGTGTTCCTCAAGGTTCCGTTTTAGGACCACTACTGTTTTCACTATATATTTTACCTCTCGGGGATGTTATTGAAAAATATAATGTTAACTTTCACTGCTATGCGGATGACACACAGCTGTACATTTCAATGAAACATGGTGAAGCCCCAAAATTGCCCTTGCTAGAAGCATGTGTTTCAGACATAAGGAAGTGGATGGCTGCAAACGTTCTACTTTTAAACTCGGACAAAACAGAGATGCTTGTTCTAGGTCCCAAGAAACAAAGAGATCTTCTGTTGAATCTGACAATTAATCTTAATGGTTGTACAGTCGCCTCAAATAAAAACTGTGAAGGACCTCGGTGTTACTCTGGACCCTGATCTCTTTGAAGAACATATCAAGACCATTTCAAGGACAGCTTTTTCCATCTACGTAACATTGCAAAATCAGAAACGTTCTGTCCAAAAATGATGCAGAAAAATGAATCCATGCTTTTGTCACTTCTAGGTTAGACTACTGCAATGCTCACTTTCCGGCTACCCGGATAGCACCAAATAAACTTCAGTTAGTGCTAAATACGGCTGCTAGAATCCTGACTAGAACCAAAACATTTGATCATATTACTCCAGTGCTAGCCTCCCTACACTGGCTTCCTGTCAAAGCAAGGGCTGATTTCAAGGTTTTACTGCTAACCTACAAAGCATTACATGGGCTTGCTCCTACCTATCTCTCTGATTTGGTCCTGCCGTACATACCTACACGTACGCTATGGTCACAAGACACAGGCCTCCTAATTGTCCCTAGAATTTCTAAGCAAACAGCTGGAGGCAGGGCTTTCTCCTATAGAGCTCCATTTTATGGAACGGTCTGCCTACCCATGTCAGAGACTCAAACTCGGTCTCAACCTTTAAGTCTTTACTTAGTCAAGGATGATATAACACTAGAGACAGACCAGGCCTTAGTCAAGGATGATGCTGTTATAACACTAGAGACAGACCAGGCCTTAGTCAAGGATGATGCTGTTATAACACTAGAGACAGAACAGGCCTTAGTCAGGGATGTTATGATGCTGTTATAACACTAGAGACAGAACAGGCCTTAGTCAGGGATGTTATGATGCTGTTATAACACTAGAGACAGACCAGGCCTTAGTCAAGGATGTTATAACACTAGAGACAGACCAGGCCTTAGTCAAGGATGATGCTGTTATAACACTAGAGACAGAACAGGCCTTAGTCAGGGATGTTATAACACTAGAGACAGACCAGGCCTTAGTCAGGGATGGTATAACACTAGAGACAGACCAGATCTTAGTCAAGGATGATATAACACTAGAGACAGACCAGGCCTTAGTCAGGGATGTTATAACACTAGAGACAGACCAGGCCTTAGTCAGGGATGTTATGATGCTGTTATAACACTAGAGACAGACCAGGCCTTAGTCAGGATGTTATAACACTAGAGACAGACCAGGCCTTAGTCAAGGAAGTTATAACACTAGAGACAGACCAGGCCTTAGTCAAAGGAAGTTATAACACTAGAGACAGACCAGGCCTTAGTCAAGGATGATGCTGTTATGACACTAGAGACAGACCAGGCCTTAGTCAGGGATGTTATAACACTAGAGACAGACCAGGTCTTAGTCAGGGATGATATAACACTAGAGACAGACCAGATCTTAGTCAGGGATGATATAACACTAGAGACAGACCAGGTCTTAGTCAGGGATGATATAACACTAGAGACAGACCAGATCTTAGTCAGGGATGTTATAACACTAGAGACAGACTAGGTCTTAGTCAGGGATGATATAACACTAGAGACAGACCAGATCTTAGTCAGGGATGTTATAACACTAGAGACAGACCAGGCCTTAGTCAGGGATGTTATAACACTAGAGACAGACCAGGCCTTAGTCAGGGATGTTATGATGCTGTTATAACACTAGAGACAGACCAGGCCTTAGTCAGGGATGTTATTAGAGACCGACCAGGTCAGTCAGGATGATATAACACTAGAGACAGACCAGGCCTTAGTCAAGGATGTTATAACACTAGAGACAGACCAGGCCTTAGTCAGGGGATGATGCTGTTATAACACTAGAGACAGACCAGGCCTTAGTCAAGGAAGTTATAACACTAGAGACAGACCAGGCCTTAGTCAAGGATGATGCTGTTATAACACTAGAGACAGACCAGGCCTTAGTCAAGGATGATGCTGTTATAACACTAGACACAGACCAGGCCTTAGTCAAGGATGATGTTGTTATAACACTAGAGACAGACCAGGCCTTAGTCAAGGATGTTATAACACTAGAGACAGGCCAGGCCTTAGTCAAGGATGATGCTGTTATAACACTAGAGACAGACCAGGCCTTAGTCAAGGATGATGCTGTTATAACACTAGAGACAGACCAGGCCTAGTCAAGGATGTTATGATGCTGTTATAACACTAGAGACAGACCAGGCCTTAGTCAAGGATGTTATGATGCTGTTATAACACTAGAGACAGACCAGGCCTTAGTCAAGGATGTTATAACACTTTACACAATGATGAAAATAATCATGGCCTCTAAACCTTCAAGCTGCATACTGGACCCTATTCCAACTAAACTACTGAAAGAGCTTCTTCCTGTGCTTGGCCATCCTATGTTGAACATAATAAACGGCTCTCTATCCACCGGATGTGTACCAAACTCACTAAAAGTGGCAGTAATAAAGCCTCTTGAAAAAAGCCAAACCTTGACCCAGAAAATATAAAACTATCGGCCTATATCGAATCTTAGAAAAGGCTGTTGCGCAGCAACCTCACTGCCTTCCTGAAGACAAACAATGTATACGAAATGCTTCAGTCTGGTTTTAGACCCCATCATAGCACTGAGACGGCACTTGTGAAGGTGGTAAATGACATTTTAATGGCATCGGACCGAGGCTCTGCATCTGTCCTCGTGCTCCTAGACCTTAGTGCTGCTTTTGATACCATCGATCACCACATTCTTTTGGAGAGATTGGAAACCCAAATTGGTCTACACGGACAAGTTCTGGCCTGGTTTAGATCTTATCTGTCGGAAAGATATCAGTTTGTCTCTGTGAATGGTTTGTCCTCTGACAAATCAACTGTAAATTTCGTGTTCCTCAAGGTTCCGTTTAGGACCACTACTGTTTTCACTATATATTTTACCTCTGGGGATGTTATTCGAAAATATAATGTTAACTTTCACTGCTATGCGGATGACACACAGCTGTACATTTCAATGAAACATGGTGAAGCCCTAAAATTGCCCTTGCTAGAAGCATGTGTTTCAGACATAAGGAAGTGGATGGCTGCAAACGTTCTACTTTTAAACTCGGACAAAACAGATGCTTGTTCTAGGTCCCAAGAAAACAAAGAGATCTTCTGTTGAATCTGACAATTAATCTTAATGGTTGTACAGTCGTCTCAAATAAAACTGTGAAGGACCTCGGTGTTACTGGACCCTGATCTCTCTTTTTGAAGAACATATCAAGACTGTTTCAAGGACAGCTTTTTTTTTTTTTTTTTCTACGTAACATTGCAAAAATCAGAAACGTTCTGTCCAAAAATGATGCAGAAAATGAATCCATGCTTTTGTCACTTCTAGGTTAGACTACTGCAATGCTCTACTTTCCGGCTACCCGGATAAAGCACTAAATAAACTTCAGTTAGTGCTAAATACGGCTGCTAGAATCCTGACTAGAACCAAAACATTTGATCATATTACTCCAGTGCTAGCCTCCCTACACTGGCTTCCTGTCAAAGCAAGGGCTGATTTCAAGGTTTTACTGCTAACCTACAAAGCATTACATGGGCTTGCTCCTACCTATCTTCTGATTTGGTCCTGCCGCACATACCTACACGTACGCTATGGTCACAAGACACAGGCCTCCTAATTGTCCCTAGAATTTCTAAGCAAACAGCTGGAGGCAGGGCTTTCTCCTATAGAGCTCCATTTTTATGGAACGGTCTGCCTACCCATGTCAGAGACGCAAACTCGGTCTCAACCTTTAAGTCTTTACTTAGTCAAGGATGATATAACACTAGAGACAGACCAGGCCTTAGTCAAGGATGTTATGATGCTGTTATAACACTAGAGACAGACCAGGCCTTAGTCAAGGATGATGATGTTATAACACTAGAGACAGACCAGGCCTTAGTCAAGGATGATGCTGTTATAACACTAGAGACAGACCAGGCCTTAGTCAAGGATGATGCTGTTATAACACTAGAGACAGACCAGGCCTTAGTCAGGGATGTTATAACACTAGAGACAGACCAGGCCTTAGTCAGGGATGATGCTGTTATGACACTAGAGACAGACCAGGCCTTAGTCAGGGATGATGCTGTTATGACACTAGAGACAGACCAGGCCTTAGTCAGGGATGTTATAACACTAGAGACAGACCAGGCCTTAGTCAAGGATGATGCTGTTATAACACTAGAGACAGACCAGGCCTTAGTCAAGGATGATGCTGTTATGACACTAGAGACAGAACAGGCCTTAGTCAGGGATGTTATAACACTAGAGACAGACCAAGCCTTAGTCAGGGATGTTATAACACTAGAGACAGACCAGGCCTTAGTCAGGGATGTTATAACACTAGAGACAGACCAGGCCTTAGTCAGGGATGATATAACACTAGAGACAGACCAGGTCTTAGTCAGGGATGTTATAACACTAGAGACAGACCAGGCCTTAGTCAGGGATGTTATAACACTAGAGACAGACCAGGCCTTAGTCAGGGATGATGATGATATAACACTAGAGACAGACCAGGCCTTAGTCAGGGATGTTATAACACTAGAGACAGACCAGGCCTTAGTCAAGGATGTTATAGCACTAGAGACAGACCAGGCCTTAGTCAAGGATGATGCTGTTATAACACTAGAGACAGACCAGGCCTTAGTCAAGGATGTTATAGCACTAGAGACAGACCAGGCCTTAGTCAAGGATGATGCTGTTATAACACTAGAGACAGACCAGGCCTTAGTCAGGGATGTTATAACACTAGAGACAGACCAGGCCTTAGTCAGGGATGTTATAACACTAGAGACAGACCAGGCCTTAGTCAAGGATGTTATGATGCTGTTATAACACTAGAGACAGACCAGGCCTTAGTCAGGGATGTTATAACACTAGAGACAGACCAGGCCTTAGTCAAGGATGATGATGTTATAACACTAGAGACAGACCAGGCCTTAGTCAGGGATGTTATAACACTAGAGACAGACCAGGCCTTAGTCAAGGATGATGATGTTATAACACTAGAGACAGACCAGGCCTTAGTCAGGGATGTTATAACACTAGAGACAGACCAGGCCTTAGTCAGGGATGGTATAACACTAGAGACAGACCAGGCCTTAGTCAAGGATGTTATAACACTAGAGACAGACCAGATCTTAGTCAAGGATGATATAACACTAGAGACAGACCAGGCCTTAGTCAGGGATGTTATAACACTAGAGACAGACCAGGCCTTAGTCAAGGATGTTATAACACTAGAGACAGACCAGATCTTAGTCAAGGATGATATAACACTAGAGACAGACCAGGCCTTAGTCAGGGATGTTATAACACTAGAGACAGACCAGGCCTTAGTCAAGGATGATGATGTTATAACACTAGAGACAGACCAGGCCTTAGTCAGGGATGTTATAACACTAGAGACAGACCAGGCCTTAGTCAAGGATGATGCTGTTATAACACTAGAGGCAGACCAGGCCTTAGTCAGGGATGTTATAACACTAGAGACAGACCAGGCCTTAGTCAAGGATGATATAACACTAGAGACAGACCAGGCCTTAGTCAGGGATGTTATAACACTAGAGACAGACCAGGCCTTAGTCAAGGATGTTATAACACTAGAGACAGACCAGGCCTTAGTCAAGGATGTTATGATGCTGTTATAACACTAGAGACAGACCAGGCCTTAGTCAAGGATGATGCTGTTATGACACTAGAGACAGACCAGATCTTAGTCAAGGATGATATAACACTAGAGACAGACCAGGCCTTAGTCAGGGATGTTATAACACTAAGAGACAGACCAGGCCTTAGTCAGGGATGTTATGATGCTGTTATAACACTAGAGACAGACAAGCCTTAGTCAGGGATGTTATAACACTAGAGACAGACCAGGCCTTAGTCAAGGATGATGATGTTATAACACTAGAGACAGACCAGGCCTTAGTCAGGGATGTTATAACACTAGAGACAGACCAGGCCTTAGTCAAGGATGTTATAACACTAGAGACAGACCAGATCTTAGTCAAGGATGTTATAACACTAGAGACAGACCAAGCCTTAGTCAGGGATGATGATGTTATAACACTAGAGACAGACCAGGCCTTAGTCAAGGATGATGATGTTATAACACTAGAGACAGACCAGGCCTTAGTCAAGGATGTTATAACACTAGAGACAGACCAGGCCTTAGTCAGGGATGTTATGATGCTGTTATAACACTAGAGACAGACCAGGCCTTAGTCAGGGATGGTATAACACTAGAGACAGACCAGGCCTTAGTCAAGGATGTTATAACACTAGAGACAGACCAGATCTTAGTCAAGGATGACTAGAGACAGACCAGGCCTTAGTCAGGGATGTTATAACACTAGAGACAGACCAGGCCTTAGTCAAGGAAGTTATAACACTAGAGACAGACCAGGCCTTAGTCAAGGAAGTTATAACACTAGAGACAGACCAGGCCTTAGTCAGGGATGTTATAACACTAGAGACAGACCAGGTCTTAGTCAGGGATGATATAACACTAGAGACAGACCAGGTCTTAGTCAGGGATGATATAACACTAGAGACAGACCAGATCTTAGTCAGGGATGTTATAACACTAGAGACAGACTAGGTCTTAGTCAGGGATGATATAACACTAGAGACAGACCAGATCTTAGTCAGGGATGTTATAACACTAGAGACAGACCAGGCCTTAGTCAGGGATGTTATAACACTAGAGACAGACCAGGCCTTAGTCAGGGATGTTATGATGCTGTTATAACACTAGAGACAGACCAGGCCTTAGTCAGGGATGTTATAACACTAGAGACAGACCAGGCCTTAGTCAGGGATGTTATAACACTAGAGACAGACCAGGCCTTAGTCAAGGATGTTATAACACTAGAGACAGACCAGGCCTTAGTCAGGGATGATGCTGTTATAACACTAGAGACAGACCAGGCCTTAGTCAAGGAAGTTATAACACTAGAGACAGACCAGGCCTTAGTCAAGGATGATGCTGTTATAACACTAGAGACAGACCAGGCCTTAGTCAAGGATGATGCTGTTATAACACTAGACACAGACCAGGCCTTAGTCAAGGATGATGTTGTTATAACACTAGAGACAGACCAGGCCTTAGTCAAGGATGTTATAACACTAGAGACAGACCAGGCCTTAGTCAAGGATGTTATAACACTAGAGACAGGCCAGGCCTTAGTCAAGGATGATGCTGTTATAACACTAGAGACAGACCAGGCCTTAGTCAAGGATGATGCTGTTATAACACTAGAGACAGACCAGGCCTTAGTCAAGGATGTTATGATGCTGTTATAACACTAGAGACAGACCAGGCCTTAGTCAAGGATGTTATGATGCTGTTATAACACTAGAGACAGACCAGGCCTTAGTCAAGGATGTTATAACACTTTACACAATGATGAAAATAATCATGGCCTCTAAACCTTCAAGCTGCATACTGGACCCTATTCCAACTAAACTACTGAAAGAGCTGCTTCCTGTGCTTGGCCCTCCTATGTTAAACATAATAAACGGCTCTCTATCCACCGGTTGTGTACCAAACTCACTAAAAGTGGCAGTAATAAAGCCTCTCTTGAAAAAGCCAAACCTTGACCCAGAAAATATAAAAAACTATCGGCCTATATCGAATCTTAGAAAAGGCTGTTGCGCAGCAACTCACTGCCTTCCTGAAGACAAACAATGTATACGAAATGCTTCAGTCTGGTTTTAGACCCCATCATAGCGCCGAGACGGCACTTGTGAAGGTGGTAAATTACATTTTAATGGCATCGGACCGAGGCTCTGCATCTGTCCTCGTGCTCCTAGACCTTAGTGCTGCTTTTGATACCATCGATCACCACATTCTTTTGGAGAGATTGGAAACCCAAATTGGTCTACACGGACAAGTTCTGGCCTGGTTTAGATCTTATCTGTCGGAAAGATATCAGTTTGTCTCTGTGAATGGTTTGTCCTCTGACAAATCAACTGTAAATTTCGGTGTTCCTCAAGGTTCCGTTTTAGGACCACTACTGTTTTCACTATATATTTTACCTCTCGGGGATGTTATTCGAAAATATAATGTTAACTTTCACTGCTATGCGGATGACACACAGCTGTACATTTCAATGAAACATGGTGAAGCCCCAAAATTGCCCTTGCTAGAAGCATGTGTTTCAGACATAAGGAAGTGGATGGCTGCAAACGTTCTACTTTTAAACTCGGACAAAACAGAGATGCTTGTTCTAGGTCCCAAGAAACAAAGAGATCTTCTGTTGAATCTGACAATTAATCTTAATGGTTGTACAGTCGTCTCAAATAAAACTGTGAAGGACCTCGGTGTTACTCTGGACCCTGATCTCTCTTTTGAAGAACATATCAAGACTGTTTCAAGGACAGCTTTTTTTTTCTACGTAACATTGCAAAAATCAGAAACGTTCTGTCCAAAAATGATGCTTCCTGTCAAAGCAAGGGCTGATTTCAAGGTTTTACTGCTAACCTACAAAGCATTACATGGGCTTGCTCCTACCTATCTCTCTGATTTGGTCCTGCCGTACATACCTACACGTACGCTATGGTCACAAGACACAGGCCTCCCTAATTGTCCCTAGAATTTCTAAGCAAACAGCTGGAGGCAGGGCTTTCTCCTATAGAGCTCCATTTTTATGGACGGTCTGCCTACCCATGTCAGAGACGCAAACTCGGTCTCAACCTTTAAGTCTTTACTTAGTCAAGGATGATATAACACTAGAGACAGACCAGGCCTTAGTCAAGGATGATGCTGTTATAACACTAGAGACAGACCAAAGAATTAGTCAAGGATGATATAACACTAGAGACAGACCAGGCCTTAGTCAAGGATGATGCTGTTATAACACTAGAGGCAGACCAGGCCTTAGTCAAGGATGTTATGATGCTGTTATAACACTAGAGACAGACCAGGCTTTAGTCAGGGATGTTATAACACTAGAGACAGACCAGGCCTTAGTCAAGGATGTTATAACACTAGAGACAGACCAAGCCTTAGTCAGGGATGTTATAACACTAGAGACAGACCAGGCCTTAGTCAGGGATGTTATAACACTAGAGACAGACCAGATCTTAGTCAGGGATGTTATGACACTAGAGACAGACCAGGCCTTAGTCAAGGATGTTATAACACTAGAGACAGACCAAGCCTTAGTCAAGGATGATATAACACTAGAGACAGACCAGGCCTTAGTCAAGATGATGCTGTTATAACACTAGAGACAGACCAGGCCTTAGTCAAGGATGATGCTGTTATAACACACTAAAGACAGACCATAAAATTAGTCAAGGATGATATAACACTAGAGACAGACCAGGCCTTAGTCAAGGATGTTATAACACTAGAGACAGACCAGGCCTTAGTCAAGGATGTTATAACACTAGAGACAGACCAGGCCTTAGTCAAGGATGATGCTGTTATAACACTAGAGACAGACCAGGCCTTAGTCAAGGATGATGCTGTTATAACA
>NW_027015240.1:0-11919 GCF_036934945.1 Oncorhynchus masou masou
TTGATACTCCCATCCTCGGATCCGGGATCGTGAATAAAGCCTCAGGCTCATTAGCATAACGCAACGTTAACGATTTCTGATAATCGCAAATAAAATGAAATATAATGCGCCTGCTCTCAAGCTTAGCCTTTTCTTAACAGCACTGTCATCTCAGATTTTCAAAATATGCTTTTGAACCATAGCAAATCACTAATTTGTGTAAGAGTATGCTAAGCTAGCTTAGCATTTTGAGTAGCATTTAGCACGCAACATTTTCACAAAACCAGATAACCAAATAAATAAAATAATTTACCTTTGAAGAGCTTCGGATGTTTTCAATGAGGAGACTCTGTTACATAGCAAATGTTCAGTTTTTTCCTGAAAGAATCTTTCGTGTAGGAGAAATCGCTCCGTTTTGTACATCACATTTGGCTACCGAAATGAACCGAAAATTCAGTCACCAAAACGTCAAACTTTTTCCGAATTAACTCCATAATATCAACCGAAACATGGCAAACGTTGTTTAGAATCAATCCTCAAGGTGTTTTTTCACATATCTCTTCATTGATATGCAGTTCGTGGAAGCCTGCTTTCCCTCAGATCGCATGGAAAAATACCAGCAGCTGAAAATGACGCACCAATTTCAACGGAGGACACCGGGCGGACACCTGGAAAATGTAGTCTCTTATGGTCAATCTTCCAATGATATGCCTACAAATACGTCACAATGCTGCAGACACCTTGGGGAAACGACAGAAAGGGCAGGCTCATTCCTCTCGCATTCACAGCCATATAAGGAGACAATGGAAAACGGAGCCTCAAAAATCCTGCTGATTTCCTGGTTGCCGTTTCATCTTGGTTTTGCCTGTAGCTCCCGTTCTAGGGCACCCACAGACAATATCTTTGCAGTTCTGGAAAATTCAGAGTGTTTTCTTTCCAAAGCTATCAATTATATGCATAGTCGAGCATCTTTTTGTGACAAAATATCTTGTTTAAAACGGGAACGTTTTTTCATCCAAAAATGAAATAGCGCCCCCAGAGTTTCAAGAGGTTAACTGCCTTGTTCAGGGGCAGAACAACAGCTCGGGAATTCAATCGAGCCACCTTTCAGTTCCTGGCCCAACTCTCTAACCACCAGGGCAACCTGCCGCCCATCTAAAATGCAAAGCATTAGTACAACAGTTGCAAATGAGAGTTTCTATTGGACCAATTCAGCTATGTTTTATCCCCATTTCATTCCGTTTAAGAAAGAAGAAACATTTAAGAAAAATTTTTCAACAGAATATAGAGAATGAATACACCCCTAATCACACACAAACACAGTTCATTTCTGTAGCAGCCACATACAAACAGCATTATCATTTTCACGTTGTAAATCCTTCTCTGATCTACTTGTTTCATCCTCTCACCTTTTCCCTCGCTTGTGGACTTCAGTGCACAACACATCAGCTGTATGCGACCAGGTGAAAAAACCTTTCCAAGCCAAAGCTTCATATCATACCCTCTAAATGCTACACACAGCCTGCATTGTTGTCACCATATTAATAACGTCATAGTCAACATAGCTAACATAACAATGCACTAGTAAACTTGCAATAATCATGTAGTACAGTCGCAAGCATTTTATCAGTTACACCGGAGTGCCCTGGGTGGCAATAAATGAATACAACCAAAAGCTTACCTTGACTTAAGAGTTCCAGTGTTGGATAGCCATAGCCAGTTAGCTAACGTAACATTCCTCTCTGTTTTTGAGCTGGGTTTTTGATTAGCTAAACAAGCTAGCTAGATAAAGTAGCCAACTAAGTAAAAGTGAAAAAAAATACTACAAATATAGCTAGCTCTCTCTCTCTCCCTTTCTCTTGCCTCTCAATAATTTTTTAAGAAATGTATTTGTTCAAAACTGTTCAACTATTTCCATTCTCGCTTTGAGTCAACTACTCACCACATGTAATGCACTGCAGTGCTAGAGAGGCTGCAGCTTATGCTTTCAGTACGAGATTCATTCTCTGATCCTTTGATTGGGTGGACAACATGTCAGTTCATGCTGCAAAAGCTCTGATAAGTTAGAGGACGTCTTCCGGAAGTTGTCATAATTATGGAAGGGGGGTGATAACAATGAGCCTCCTAGGTTTTGTATTGTAGTCAATGTACCCAGAGAAGGATGGAAGCCAGCTGTCCTCTGGCTACACCATGGTGCTACCCTACAGAGTGCTGTTGAGACTACTGTAGACCTTCGTTGCAAAACAGTGTGTTTTAATCAATTATTTGGTGACGTGAATATGCAGTATTTAGTATATATATATATATATATATGTTTCACTATTTACATTTTATGAAAATCACTGAAGAGGATGGTCCTCCCCTTCCTCCTCTGAGGAATCGCCACTCACTCACTTACAGGTTACAATAATGAATGTATATTTTGTAAGTTTATCTGTTCAGTTTGTGTGTGTGTGTGTGTGTGTTGCAGAAGATCATGAAGCGCCTTATAAAACGTTACATCATCAAAGCCCAGACGGACAAAGAAAATGACGAGATCAACGAAGGTGACTGACACACACACACACACACACTTCAGCCATAAGAAATGCCGAGTAGTTTTGAAACTTTACTCAACGCAAACTGTGTGGTCTGTGTGTGTAGGTGAGCTGAAAGAGATCAAGCAGGGATATCTCCAGTCTGCGTTGAGCTGCTGGAGGACAAGAATCACAACATGGAGGAGCTGCAGGAGCTTCTGGGAGGCTGAGAGAGACTTACAACACACACCACACAGAGGAACACACACACAACACCACACAGAGTCACACACACACACCACACAGAGGAGTCACACACACACACACACACACACCACACAGAGTCACACACACACACACACACACACACACCACACAGAGTCACACACACACCCACACAGAGTCACACACACACACACACACCACACAGAGTCACACACACACACACACCACACAGAGTAACACCACACACCACACAGAGTCACACACACACACCCACAGAGTAACACACACACACCACACAGAGTAACACACACACACCACACAGAGTAACACACACACCACACACCACACAGAGTAACACGACACACACACCACACAGAGTAACACACACACCACACAGAGTAACACACACATAACACACCACACAGACACAACACACACCACACACCACACAGAGTAACACACCCACCACACAGAGTCACACACACACACCACACAGAGGTCACACACACACACACACACCACACAGAGTCACACACACACAACACAGAATCACACACACACACACACACACACACACACCACACAGAGTCACACACACACACACACACACACCACACAGAGTCACACACACACACACACACACACCACACAGAGTCACACACACACACACACACACACACACCACACAGAGTCACACACACACACACACACACACACCACACAGAGTCACACACACACACACACACCACACAGAGTCACACACACACACACACACACCACACAGAGTCACACACACACACACACCACACAGAGTCACACACACACACACCACACAGAGTCACACACACACACCACACAGAGTACACACACACACACCACACAGAGTAACACACACACACCACACAGAGAGTAACACACACACACCACACAGAGTAAACACACACACACCACACAGAGTAACACACACACACCACACAGAGTAACACACACACCACCACACAATAACACACACACACACCACACAGAAACAACACACATCACACACCACACACCACACAGAGTCACACACACACACACACCACACAGAGTCACACACACACACACACACACACCACACAGAGTCACACACACACACACACACACACACACCACACAGAGTCACACACACACACACAGAGTCACACACACACACCACACAGAGTAACACACACACACACCACACAGAGTAACACACACACACCACACAGAGTAACACACACACACACCACACAGAGTAACACACACACACACACCACACAGAGTAACACACACACACACACCACACAGAGTAACACACACACACACACACCACACAGAGTACAGCCAGAGCAACACACACACACACCACACACAGTAGCACACACACACCACATGCAGGAGTAACACACACCACAGTTGGGAGGCCACCACACCACAGAGCACACACAACACAATGTGCATGCTCACACGGAAGTTTTGGTGCAAACTGGTTTCAGCTGCGCCATTGATGTCCTTCCTGCCTTCTTTCCACCACCAGGACTCCAGAAGAAATATGTACTGGTCATTGCTAGCTCTGTCCCTGGAGAGAGGGAAACCAGGTACAACAGTTTATGAGTTCCCGCCCTACTGAACTAGTACAATCTTCACCCCTGGGCCCAGTGGCTGTTCCCAGTCCAGCTGCGGCTCTAAAACAAACACATGCTGTTAGTCATCCCTTGTTAACCAACGGTCGAGGTAGCCAGCTAGCTTTCATCCATCCATATCCTCTGTGAAGCGTGAATTATCCATGCAAATCAAATCACATTTTATATTTGTCACATACATAGTTAGCAGATGTTAATGCGAGTGTAGCTAAATACTTGTGCTTCTAGTTCCGACAATGCAGTAATAACCAACAAGTAATCTAACTAACAATTCCAAAACTAATATCTTATACACAGTGTAAGGGGATAAAGAATATGTACATAAGGATATATGAATGAGTGATGGTACAGAGCAGCATAGGCCAAGATACAGTAGGTAATTTATCAGTACAGTATATACATATAGATGAGTATGTAAACAAAGTGGCATAGTTAAAGTGGCTAGTGATACATGTATTACATAAGGATGCAGTCGATGATATAGAGTACAGTATATACGTATGCATATGAGAGAAGAATAATGTAGGGTAAGTAACATTATATAAGGTAGCATTGTTTAAAGTGGCTAGTGATATATTTACATCATTTCCCATCAATTCCCATTATTAAAGTGGCTAGAGTTGAGTCAGTGTCAGTGGTGTTGGCAGCAGCCACTCAATGTTAGTGGTGGCTGTTTAACAGTCTGATGGCCTTGAGATAGAAGCTGTTTTTCAGTCTCTCGGTCCCAGCTTTGATGCACCTGTACTGACCTCGCCTTCTGGATGATAGCGGGGTGAACAGGCAGTGGCTCGGGTGGTTGATGTCCTTGATGATCTTTATGGCCTTCCTGTAACATCGGGTGGTGTAGGTGTCCTGGAGGGCAGGTAGTTTGCCCCCGGTGATGCGTTGTGCAGACCTCACTACCCTCTGGAGAGCCTTACGGTTGTGGGCGGAGCAGTTGTCGTACCAGGCGTTGATACAGCCCGCCAGGATGCTCTCGATAGTGCATCTGTAGAAGTTTGTGAGTGCTTTTGGTGACAAGCCGAATTTCTTCAGCCTCACAAGGGTTGAAGAAGCGCTGCTGCGCCTTCTTCACGATACTGTCTGTGAGTGGACCAATTCAGTTTGTCTGTGATGTATGCCGGGAACTTAAACTTGCTACTCTCTCCACTACTGTTCCATCGATGTGGATAGGGGTGTTCCCTCTGCTGTTTCCTGAAGTCCACAATCATCTGCTTAGTTTTGTTGACGTTGAGTGTGAGGATTATTTTCCTGACACCACACTCCGAGGGCCCTCACCTCCTCCCTGTAGGCCGTCTCCGTTGTTGGTAATCAAGCCTACCACTGTTGTGTCGTCCGCAAACTTGATGATTGAGTTGGAGGCCTGCGTGGCCACGCAGTCGTGGGTGAACAGGAGTACAGGAGAGGGCTCAGAACGCACCCTTGTGGGGCCCCAGTGTTGAGGATCAGCGGGGAGGATATGTTGTTACCTACCCTCACCTGGGGCGGCCCGTCAGGAAGTCCAGTACCCAGTTGCACAGGGCGGGGTCGAGACCCAGGGTCTCGAGCTTGATGACGAGCTTGGAGGGTACTATGGTGTTGAATGCCGAGCTGTAGTCGATGAACAGCATTCTCACATAGGTATTCCTCTTGTCCAGATGGGTTAGGGCAGTGTGCAGTGTGGTTGAGATTGCACGTCTGTGGACCTATTTGGGCGGTAAGCAAATTGGAGTGGATCCAGGGGTGTCAGGTAGGGTGGAGGTGATATGGTCCTTGACTAGTCTCTCAAAGCACTTCATGATGACGGAAGTGAGTGCTACGGGGCGGTAGTCGTTTAGCTCAGTTACCTTAGCTTTCTTGGGAACAGGAACAATGGTGGCCCTTGAAGCATGTGGGAACAGCAGACTGGTATAGGGATTGATTGAATATGTCCGTAAACACACCAGCCAGCTGGTCTGCGCATGCTCTGAGGGCGTGGCTGGGATGCCATCTGGGCCTGCAGCCTTGCGAGGGTTAACACGTTTAAATGTTTTACTCACCTCGGCTGCAGTGAAGGAGAGACCGCATGTTTCCGTTGCAGGCCGTGTCAGTGGCACTGTATTGTCCTCAAAGCATGCAGGCAAAAAAGTTATTAATTCTGCCTGCAAGACATCCTGGTCAGTGACTGGGCTGGATTTCTTCCTGTGATCCGTGATTGACTGTAGACCCTGCCACATGCCTCTTGTGTCTGAGCCGTTGAATTGAGATTCTACTTTGTCTCTGTACTGACGCTTGGCTTGTTTGATAGCCTTACGGAGGGAATAGCTACTGTTTGCATTCAGTCATGTTACCAGACACCTTGCCTGATTGAAAGCAGTGGTTCGCTTTCAGTTTCACGCGAATGCTGCCATCAATCCACGGTTTCTGGTTAGGGAATGTTTAAATCGGTGCTGTGGGAACGACATCTTCAACGCACGTTCTAATGAACTCGCACAACAATCAGCGTATTCGTCAATGTTGTTATCTGACGCAATACGAAACATGTCCCAGTCCACGTGATGGAAGCAGTCTTGGAGTGTGGAGTCAGCCTCGTCGGACCAGCGTTGGACAGACCTCAGCGTGGGAGCTTCTTGTTTTAGTTTTTGTCTGTAGGCAGGTATCAGCAAAATGGAGTCGTGGTCAGCTTTTCCGAGAGGGGGCGGGGCAGGGCCTTATATGCGTCGCGGAAGTTAGAGTAACAGTGATCCAAGGTTTTTCCACCCCTTGTTGCGCAATCGATATGCTGATAAAATTTAGGGAGTCTTGTTTTCAGATTAGCCTTGTTATAATCCCCAGCAACAATGAATGCAGCCTCCGGATAAATGGTTTCCAGTTTGCAAAGAGTTAAATAAAGTTCGTTCAGAGCCATCGATGTGTCTGCTTGGGGGGATATATACGGCTGTGATTATAATCGAAGAGAATTCTCTTGGTAGATAATGCGGTCTACATTTGATTGTGAGGAATTCTAAATCAGGTGAACAGAAGGATTTGAGTTCCTGTATGTTTCTTTCATCGCACCATGTCTCGTTAGCCATAAGGCATACGCCCCCACCCCTCTTCTTACCAGAAAGGTGTTTGTTTCTGTCGGCGCGATGCGTGGAGAAACCCGTTGGCTGGACCGCTTCGGATAGCGTCTCTCCAGTGAGCCATGTTTTCTTGAAGCACAGAACGTTACAGTCTCTGATGTCCCTCTGGAATGCTACCCTTGCTCGGATTTCATCAACCTTGTTGTCAAGAGACTGGACATTGGCAAGAAGAATGCTAGGGAGTGGTGCACGGTGTGCCCGTCTCCGGAGTCTGACCAGAAGACCGCCTCGTTTCCCTCTTTTTCGGAGTCATTTTTTGGGTCGCTGCATGCGATCCATTCCGTTGTCCTGTTTGTAAGGCAGAACACAGGATCGGCGTCGCGAAAAACATATTCTTGGTCGTACTGATGGTGAGTTGACGCTGATCTTATATACAGTAGTTCTTCTCGACTGTATGTAATGAAACCTAAGATGACCTGGGGTACTAATGTAAGAAATAACATGTAAAAAACAAAAAACTGCATAGTTTCCTAGGAGCGAAGCGAGGTGGCCATCTCTGTCGGCGCCGGAAGACAGTTAGCACCAGGATAGCACCAGTAGCAGGACTGCGGATAGCACCAGTAGCAGGAATGCGGATAGCACCAGTAGCGGTGCATGACTGTGGATAGCGCCAGTAGCAGGCAGGACTGTGGATAGCGCCAGTAGCAGGCAGGACTGTGGATAGCGCCAGTAGCAGGCATGACTGTGGATAGCACCAGTAGCGGGACTGTGGATAGCACCAGTAGCGGTACTGTGGATAGCACCAGTAGCAGGACTGTGGATAGCACCAGTAGCAGGACTGTGGATAGCGCCAGTAGCAGGCAGGACTGTGGATAGCGCCAGTAGCAGGCAGGACTGTGGATAGCACCAGTAGCGGTACTGTGGATAGCACCAGTAGCAGGACTGTGGATAGCGCCAGTAGCAGGACTGTGGATAGCGCCAGTAGCGGTGCATGACTGTGGATAGCGCCAGTAGCAGGCAAGACTGTGGATAGCACCAGTAGCGTGTACTGTGGATAGCACCAGTAGCAGGACTGTGGATAGCACCAGTAGCAGGACTGTGGATAGCGCCAGTAGCAGGACTGTGGATAGCGCCAGTAGCAGTGCAGGACTGTGGATAGCGCCAGTAGCAGGCAGGACTGTGGATAGCACAAGTAGCGGTGCATGACTGTGGATAGCACAAGTAGCGGTGCATGACTGTGGATAGCGCCAGTAGCGGTGCATGACTGTGGATAGCGCCAGTAGCAGGACTGTGGATAGCACCAGTAGCAGGACTGTGGATAGCACCAGTAGCAGCACTGTGGATAGCACCAGTAGCAGCACTGTGGATAGCACCAGTAGCAGCACTGTGGATAGCACCAGTAGCAGCACTGTGGATAGCACCAGTAGCAGCACTGTGGATAGCACCAGTAGCAGCACTGTGGATAGCACCAGTAGCAGGACTGTGGATAGCACCAGTAGCAGGTACTGTGGATAGCACCAATAGCAGGACTGTGGATAGCACCAGAAGCGGTGCAGGACTGTGGATAGCACCAGTAGCAGGACTGTGGATAGCACCAGTAGCAGGACTGTGGATAGCACCAGTAGCAGCACTGTGGATAGCACCAGTAGCAGGACTGTGGATAGCACCAGTAGCGGTACTGTGGATAGCACCAATAGCAGGACTGTGGATAGCACCAGTAGCGGTGCAGGACTGTGGATAGCACCAGTAGCGGTGCAGGACTGTGGATAGCACCAGTAGCAGGACTGTGGATAGCACCAGTAGCGGTGCATGACTGTGGATAGCACCAGTAGCAGGACTGTGGATAGCACCTGTAGCAGGACTGTGGATAGCACCAGTAGCAGGACTGTGGATAGCACCAGTAGCAGGACTGTGGATAGCACCAGTAGCAGCGACTGTGGATAGCACCAGTAGCAGGACTGTGGATAGCACCAGTAGCAGGACTGTGGATAGCACCAGTAGCAGGACTGTGGATAGCACCAGTAGCAGGACTGTGGATAGCACCAGTAGCAGGTACTGTGGATAGCACCAGTAGCGGTACTGTGGATAGCACTCAGTAGCAGGTACTGTGGATAGCACCAGTAGCAGGTACTGTGGATAGCACCAGTAGCGGCAGGACTGTGGATAGCACCAGTAGCAGGACTGTGGATAGCACCAGTAGCAGGACTGTGGATAGCACCAGTAGCAGCACTGTGGATAGCACCAGTAGCAGCGACTGTGGATAGCACCAGTAGCAGCAATGTGGATAGCACCAGTAAGCAGGACTGTGGATAGCACCAGTAGCGGTGACTGTGGATAGCGCCAGTAGCAGGCAGGACTGTGGATAGCACCAGTAGCAGGACTGTGGATAGCACCAGTAGCGGTGCAGGACTGTGGATAGCACCAGTAGCGGTGCAGGACTGTGGATAGCACCAGTAGCGGTGCAGGACTGTGGATAGCACCAGTAGCGGTGCAGGACTGTGGATAGCACCAGTAGCAGGACTGTGGATAGCACCAGTAGCAGTGCAGGACTGTGGATAGCACCAGTAGCGGTGCAGGACTGTGGATAGCACCAGTAGCGGTGCAGGACTGTGGATAGCACCAGTAGCGGTGCAGGACTGTGGATAGCACCAGTAGCGGTGCAGGACTGTGGATAGCACCAGTAGCGGTGCAGGACTGTGGATAGCACCAGTAGCGGTGCAGGACTGTGGATAGCACCAGTAGCGGTGCAGGACTGTGGATAGCACCAGTAGCGCAGGACTGTGGATAGCACCAGTAGCAGGACTGTGGATAGCACCAGTAGCAGGACTGTGGATAGCACCAGTAGCAGCACTGTGGATAGCACCAGTAGCAGCACTGTGGATAGCACCAGTAGCAGCACTGTGGATAGCACCAGTAGCAGCACTGTGGATAGCACCAGTAGCAGCACTGTGGATAGCACCAGTAGCAGCGACTGTGGATAGCACCAGTAGCAGCGACTGTGGATAGCACCAGTAGCAGGCAGGACTGCGGATAGCACCAGTAGCAGGCAGGATCAGCACCAGTAGCAAGCAGGACTGCGGATAGCACCAGTAGCAAGCAGGACTGCGGATAGCACCAGTAGCAAGCAGGACTGCGGATAGCACCAGTAGCAAGCAGGACTGCGGATAGCACCAGTAGCAAGCAGGACTGCGGATAGCACCAGTAGCAAGCAGGACTGCGGATAGCACCAGTAGCAAGCAGGACTGCGGATAGCACCAGTAGCAGGCAGGACTGCGGATAGCACCAGTAGCAGGCAGGACTGCGGATAGCACCAGTAGCAGGCAGGACTGCGGATAGCACCAGTAGCAGGCAGGACTGCGGATAGCACCAGTAGCAGGCAGGACTGCGGATAGCACCAGTAGCAGGACTGCGGATAGCACCAGTAGCAGGCAGGACTGCGGATAGCACCAGTAGCAGGCAGGACTGCGGATAGCACCAGTAGCAGGCAGGACTGCGGATAGCACCAGTAAGCAGGACTGCGGATAGCACCAGTAGCAGGAATGCGGATGGCACCAGCAGCAGGAATGCGGATGGCACCAACAGCAGGACTGCGGATGGCACCAACAGCAGGACTGCGGATAGCACCAGTAGCAGGACTGCGGATAGCACCAGCTGCAGGACTGAGGATAGCACCAGTAGCAGGAATGCGGATGGCACCAACAGCAGGAATGCGGATGGCACCAACAGCAGGAATGCGGATAGCACCAACAGCAGGAATGCGGATAGCACCAGTAGCAGGACTGCGGATAGCACCAGCAGCAGGAATGCGGATGGCACCAGCAGCAGGACTGCGGATAGCACCAGTCGCGGTGCATGACTGTGGATAGTGCCATTAGCAGGCAGGACTGTGGATAGCACCAGTAGCTGGACTGAGGATAGCACCAGTAGCAGTGTAGGACTGTTGCTAGCACCAGTTGCAGACAGGACTGTGGATAGCACCAGTTGCAGACAGGACTGCGGATAGCACCAGTAGCAAGCAGGACTGCGGATAGCACCAGTAGCAGGCAGGACTGGCGGATGGCACCAGTAGCAGCAGGACTGCGGATAGCACCAGTAGCAGGCAGGACTGCGGATAGCACCAGTAGCAGGCAGGACTGCGGATAGCACCAGTAGCAAGCAGGACTGCGGATAGCACCAGTAGCAGTGTAGGACTGTTGATAGCACCAGTTGCAGACAGGACTGTGGATAGCACCAGTTGCAGACAGGACTGCGGATAGCACCAGTAGCAAGCAGGACTGCGGATAGCACCAGTAGCAGGCAGGACTGCGGATAGCACCAGTAGCAGGACTGCGGATAGCACCAGTAGCAGGCAGGACTGCGGATAGCACCAGTAGCAGGACTGCGGATAGCACCAGTAGCAGGAGTGCGGATGGCACCAACAGCAGGACTGCGGATAGCACCAGTAGCAGGACTGCGGATGGCACCAGCAGCAGGACTGCGGATGGCACCAACAGCAGGACTGCGGATAGCACCAGT
>NW_027015241.1:0-11917 GCF_036934945.1 Oncorhynchus masou masou
CTAGGAGGTAGTCATGGACTAGGAGGTAGTCATGAGACTAGGAGATAGTCATGACTAGGAGGTAACAGGACTAGGAGGTAGTCATGGACCAGGAGATAGTCATGAGACTAGGAGGTAGTCATGGGACTAGGAGATAGTCATGGGACTAGGAGAGGTAGTCATGGGACTAGGGAGGTAGTCATGGGACTAGGAGGTAGTCATGAGACTAGGAGGTAGTCATGAGACTAGGAGATAGTCATGGGACTAGGAGATAGTCATGGGACTAGGAGGTAGTCATGAGACTAGGGAGTCATGAGAGGTAGTCATGAGACTAGGAGGTAGTCATGGGACTAGGAGGTAGTCATGGGACTAGGAGGTAGTCATGGGACTAGGAGGTAGTCATGAGACTAGGAGATAGTCATGAGACTAGGAGATAGTCATGAGACTAGGAGATAGTCATGGGACTAGGAGGTAGTCATGGGACTAGGAGGTAGTCATGGGACTAGGAGGTAGTCATGAGACCAGGAGGTAGTCATGAGACCAGGAGGTAGTCATGAGACCAGGAGGTAGTCATGAGACCAGGAGGTAGTCATGAGACCAGGAGGTAATCATGAGACCAGGAGGTAGTCATGAGACCAGGAGGTAGTCATGAGACTAGGAGGTAGTCATGAGACTAGGAGGTAGTCATGAGACCAGGAGGTAGTCATGAGACCAGGAGGTAGTCATGAGACTAGGAGGTAATCATGAGACTAGAGGTAGTCATGAGAGAGGTAGTCATGAGACTAGGAGGTAGTCATGAGACTAGAGGTAGTCATGAGACTAGGAGGTAGTCATGGGACTAGGAGGTAGTCATGAGACTAGGAGGTAATCATGAGACTAGGAGGTAGTCATGAGACTAGGAGGTAGTCATGGGACTAGGAGGTAGTCATGAGACTAGGAGGTAGTCATGAGACTAGGAGGTAATCAGGTAGTCATGAGACTAGGAGGTAGTCATGAGACTAGGAGGTAGTCATGGGACTAGGAGGTAATCATGGGACTAGGAGTAGTCATGAGACCAGGAGGTAGTCATGAGAGTCATGGGACAGGAGATAGTCATGAGACTAGGAGATAGTCATGAGACTAGGAGGTAGTCATGAGACTAGGAGGTAGGGAGACTAGGTAGTCATGAGACTAGGAGGTAGTCATGAGACTAGGAGGTAGTCATGAGACTAGGAGGTAGTCATGAGACTAGGAGGTAGTCATGAGACTAGTCATGGAGGTAGTCATGAGGACTGAGGGAGGTAGTCATGAGACTAGGAGGTAGTCATGAGACTAGGAGGTAGTCATGGGACTAGGAGGTAGTCATGAGACTGAGGACTGGGACTAGGAGGTAGTCATGGGACTAGGAGGTAGTCATGAGACCAGGAGGTAGTCATGAGACCAGGAGGTAGTCATGAGACTAGGAGGTAGTCATGAGACTAGGAGGTAGTCATGAGACTAGGAGGTAGTCATGAGACTAGAGGTAGTCATGAGACTAGGAGGTATCATGAGACTAGGAGGTAATCATGAGACTAGGAGGTAGTCATGAGACCAGGAGGTAGTCATGAGACTAGAGGTAGTCATGAGACTAGGAGGTAGTCATGAGACTAGGAGGTAGTCATGGGACTAGAGGTAGTCATGAGACTAGGAGGTAGTCATGAGACTAGGAGGTAGTCATGGGACTAGAGGTAGTCATGAGACTAGGGAGGTAATCATGAGACTAGGAGGTAGTCATGAGACTAGGAGGTAGTCATGAGACTAGGAGGTAGTCATGGGGACTAGGAGGTAATCATGGGACTAGGAGGTAGTCATGAGACCAGGAGGTAGTCATGAGACCAGGAGATAGTCATGGGACCAGGAGATAGTCATGAGACTAGGAGATAGTCATGGGACTAGGAGGTAGTCATGAGACTAGGAGGTAGTCATGAGACTAGGAGGTAATCATGAGACTAGGAGGTAGTCATGAGACTAGGAGGTAATCATGAGACTAGGAGGTAGTCATGAGACTAGGAGGTAGTCATGGGACTAGGAGGTAGTCATGAGACTAGGAGGTAGTCATGAGACTAGGAGGTAGTCATGGGACTAGGAGGTAATCATGGGACTAGGAGGTAGTCATGAGACTCGGAGGTAGTCATGAGACTAGGAGGTAGTCATGGGACTAGGAGGTAATCATGGGACTAGGAGGTAGTCATGAGACCAGGAGGTAGTCATGAGACCAGGAGATAGTCATGGGACTAGGAGATAGTCATGAGACAGGAGATAGTCATGGACTAGGAGGTAGTCATGAGACCAGGAGGTAGTCATGAGACCAGAGGTAGTCAGGAGGTAGTCATGAGACTAGGAGGTAGTCATGGGACCAGGAGGTAGTCATGGGACTAGGAGGTAGTCATGGGACTAGGAGGTAGTCATGAGACTAGGAGATAGTCATGAGACTAGGAGGTAGTCATGGGACTAGGAGGTAGTCATGGGACTAGGAGGTAGTCATGGGACTAGGAGGTAGTCATGAGACCAGGAGGTAGTCATGAGACTAGGAGGTAGTCATGGACTAGGAGGTAGTCATGGGACTAGGAGGTAGTCATGAGACCAGGAGGTAGTCATGAGACCAGGAGGTAGTCATGGGACTAGGAGGTAGTCATGGGACTAGGAGGTAGTCATGGGACCAGGAGGTAGTCATGAGACTAGGAGGTAGTCATGAGACCAGGAGGAGTCATGAGACCAGGAGATAGTCATGAGACTAGGAGGTAGTCATGGGACTAGGAGGTAGTCATGAGACTAGGAGGTAGTCATGAGACTAGGAGTTAGTCATGAGATGGGAGTCATGAGACTAGGGAGATAGTCATGAGACTAGGAGGTAGTCATGGGACTAGGAGGTAGTCATGAGACTAGGAGGTAGTCATGAGACTAGGAGGTAGTCATGAGACTAGGAGGTAATCATGAGACTAGGAGGTAGTCATGAGACTAGGAGGTAGTCATGAGACTAGGAGGTAGTCATGGGACTAGGAGGTAGTCATGAGACTAGGAGGTAGTCATGGGACTAGGAGGTAGTCATGGGACTAGGAGGTAGTCATGAGACCAGGAGGTAGTCATGAGACCAGGAGGTAGTCATGAGACTAGAGGTAGTCATGAGACTAGGAGGTAGTCATGAGACTAGGAGGTAGTCATGGGACTAGGAGTAGTCATGAGACTAGGAGGTAGTCATGACTAGGAGGTAATCATGAGACTAGGAGGTAGTCATGAGACTAGGAGGTAGTCATGAGACTAGGAGGTAGTCATGAGACTAGGAGGTAGTCATGAGACTAGGAGGTAGTCATGGGACTAGGAGGTAGTCATGAGACTAGGAGGTAGTCATGAGACTAGGAGGTAGTCATGGGACTAGGAGGTAGTCATGAGACTAGGAGGTAATCATGAGACTAGGAGGTAGTCATGAGACTAGGAGGTAGTCATGAGACTAGGAGGTAGTCATGGGACTAGGAGGTAATCATGGGACTAGGAGGTAGTCATGAGACCAGGAGGTAGTCATGAGACCAGGAGATAGTCATGGGACCAGGAGATAGTCATGAGACTAGGAGATAGTCATGGGACTAGGAGGTAGTCATGAGACTAGGAGGTAGTCATGAGACTAGGAGGTAATCATGAGACTAGGAGGTAGTCAAGACTAGGAGGTAATCATGAGACTAGGAGGTAGTCATGAGACTAGGAGGTAGTCATGGGACTAGGAGGTAGTCATGAGACTAGGAGGTAGTCATGGGACTAGGAGGTAGTCATGGGACTAGGAGGTAATCATGGGACTAGGAGGTAGTCATGAGACTCGGAGGTAGTCATGAGACTAGGAGGTAGTCATGGGACTAGGAGGTAATCATGGGACTAGGAGGTAGTCATGAGACCAGGAGGTAGTCATGAGACTAGGAGATAGTCATGGGACTAGGAGATAGTCATGAGACTAGGAGATAGTCATGGGACTAGGAGGTAGTCATGAGACCAGGAGGTAGTCATGAGACCAGGAGGTAGTCATGGGACTAGGAGGTAGTCATGGGACTAGGAGGTAGTCATGGGACCAGGAGGTAGTCATGGGACTAGGAGGTAGTCATGGGACTAGGAGATAGTCATGGGACTAGGAGATAGTCATGAGACCAGGAGGTAGTCATGGGACTAGGAGGTAGTCATGGGACTAGGAGGTAGTCATGGGACTAGGAGGTAGTCATGAGACCAGGAGGTAGTCATGAGACCAGGAGGTAGTCATGGGACTAGGAGGTAGTCATGGGACTAGGAGGTAGTCATGAGACCAGGAGGTAGTCATGAGACCAGGAGGTAGTCATGGGACTAGGAGGTAGTCATGGGACTAGGAGGTAGTCATGGGACCAGGAGGTAGTCATGAGACTAGGAGGTAGTCATGAGACCAGGAGGTAGTCATGAGACCAGGAGATAGTCATGAGACTAGGAGGTAGTCATGGGACTAGGAGGTAGTCATGAGACCAGGAGGTAGTCATGAGACTAGGAGTTAGTCATGAGACTAGGAGGTAGTCATGAGACTAGGAGATAGTCATGAGACTAGGAGGTAGTCATGAGACTAGGAGGTAGTCATGAGACTAGAGGTAGTCATGAGACCAGGAGGTAGTCATGAGACTAGGAGTAAGTCATGAGACTAGAGGTAGTCATGAGACAGGAGGTAGTCATGAGACTAGGAGGTAGTCATGAGACTAGGAGGTAGTCATGAGACCAGGAGGTAGTCATGAGACTAGGAGGTAGTCATGAGACTAGGAGGTAGTCATGGGACTAGGAGGTAGTCATGAGACTAGGAGGTAGTCATGAGACCAGGAGGTAGTCATGAGACTAGAGGTAGTCATGAGACTAGGAGGTAGTCATGAGACTAGGAGGTAGTCATGAGACCAGGAGGTAGTCATGAGACTAGGAGGTAGTCATGAGACTAGGAGGTAGTCATGAGACTAGGAGGTAGTCATGAGACTAGGAGGTAGTCATGAGACTAGGAGATAGTCATGAGACTAGGAGGTAATCATGAGACCAGGAGGTAGTCATGAGACCAGGAGGTAGTCATGAGACTAGGAGGTAGTCATGAGACTAGGAGGTAGTCATGAGACTAGGAGGTAGTCATGAGACTAGGAGGTAGTCATGAGACCAGGAGGTAGTCATGAGACCAGGAGTTAGTCATGAGACTAGGAGGTAGTCATGAGACCAGGAGGTAGTCATGAGACCAGGAGGTAGTCATGAGACTAGGAGGTAGTCATGAGACTAGGAGGTAGTCATGAGACTAGGAGGTAGTCATGAGACCAGGAGGTAGTCATCAGACTAGGAGGTAGTCATGAGACTAGGAGGTAGTCATGAGACTAGGAGGTAGTCATGAGACTAGGAGGTAGTCATGAGACCAGGAGGTAGTCATGAGACTAGGAGGTAGTCATGAGACTAGGAGGTAGTCATGAGACCAGGAGGTAGTCATGAGACTAGGAGGTAGTCATGAGACTAGGAGATAGTCATGAGACTAGGAGGTAGTCCTGAGACTAGGAGGTAGTCATGAGACCAGGAGGTAGTCATGAGACTAGGAGGTAGTCATGAGACTAGGAGATAGTCATGAGACTAGGAGGTAGTCCTGAGACTAGGAGGTAGTCATGAGACCAGGAGGTAGTCATGAGACCAGGAGGTAGTCATGAGACTAGGAGGTAGTCATGAGACCAGGAGGTAGTCATGAGACCAGGAGGTAGTCATGAGACTAGGAGGTAGTCCTGAGACTAGGAGGTAGTCATGAGACTAGGAGGTAGTCATGAGACTAGGAGGTAGTCATGAGACCAGGAGGTAGTCATGAGACCAGGAGGTAGTCATGAGACTAGGAGGTAGTCATGAGACCAGGAGGTAGTCATGAGACCAGGAGGTAGTCATGAGACTAGGAGGTAGTCATGAGACCAGGAGGTAGTCATCAGACTAGGAGGTAGTCATGAGACTAGGAGGTAGTCATGGGACTAGGAGGTAGTCATGGGACTAGGAGGTAGTCATGAGACTAGGAGGTAGTCATGAGACCAGGAGGTAGTCATGAGACCAGGAGATAGTCATGAGACTAGGAGGTAGTCATGGGACTAGGAGGTAGTCATGAGACCAGGAGGTAGTCATGAGACTAGGAGTTAGTCATGAGACTAGGAGGTAGTCATGAGACTAGGAGATAGTCATGAGACTAGGAGGTAGTCATGAGACTAGGAGGTAGTCATGAGACTAGGAGGTAGTCATGAGACTAGGAGGTAGTCATGAGACTAGGAGGTAGTCATGAGACTAGGAGGTAGTCATGAGACCAGGAGGTAGTCATGAGACTAGGAGGTAGTCATGAGACTAGGAGGTAGTCATGAGACTAGGAGGTAGTCATGAGACCAGGAGGTAGTCATGAGACTAGGAGGTAGTCATGAGACTAGGAGGTAGTCATGAGACCAGGAGGTAGTCATGAGACCAGGAGGTAGTCATGAGACTAGGAGGTAGTCATGGGACTAGGAGGTAGTCATGAGACTAGGAGGTAGTCATGAGACCAGGAGGTAGTCATGAGACTAGGAGGTAGTCATGAGACTAGGAGGTAGTCATGAGACTAGGAGGTAGTCATGAGACCAGGAGGTAGTCATGAGACTAGGAGGTAGTCATGAGACTAGGAGGTAGTCATGAGACTAGGAGGTAGTCATGAGACTAGGAGGTAGTCATGAGACTAGAGATAGTCATGAGACTAGGAGGTAATCATGAGACCAGGAGGTAGTCATGAGACCAGGAGGTAGTCATGAGACTAGGGAGGTAGTCATGAGACTAGGAGGTAGTCATGAGACTAGGAGGTAGTCATGAGACTAGGAGGTAGTCATGAGACCAGGAGGTAGTCATGAGACCAGGAGTTAGTCATGAGACTAGGAGGTAGTCATGAGACCAGGAGGTGTCATGAGACCAGAGGTAGTCATGAGACTAGGAGGTAGTCATGAGACTAGGGAGGTAGTCATGAGACTAGGAGGTAGTCATGAGACCAGGAGGTAGTCATCAGACTAGGAGGTAGTCATGAGACTAGGAGGTAGTCATGAGACTAGGGAGGTAGTCATGAGACTAGGAGGTAGTCATGAGACCAGGAGGTAGTCATGAGACTAGGAGGTAGTCATGAGACTAGGAGGTAGTCATGAGACCAGGAGGTAGTCATGAGACTAGGAGGTAGTCATGAGACTAGAATGAGACTAGAGGTAGTCCTGAGACTAGGAGGTAGTCATGAGACCAGGAGGTAGTCATGAGACTAGGAGGTAGTCATGAGACTAGGAGATAGTCATGAGACTAGGAGGTAGTCCTGAGACTAGGAGGTAGTCATGAGACCAGGAGGTAGTCATGAGACCAGGAGGTAGTCATGAGACTAGGAGGTAGTCATGAGACCAGGAGGTCATGAGACCAGGAGGTAGTCATGAGACTAGGAGGTAGTCCTGAGACTAGGAGGTAGTCATGAGACTAGGAGGTAGTCATGAGACTAGGAGGTAGTCATGAGACCAGGAGGTAGTCATGAGACCAGGAGGTCATGAGACTAGGAGGTAGTCATGAGACCAGGAGGTAGTCATGAGACCAGGAGGTAGTCATGAGACTAGGAGGTAGTCATGAGACCAGGAGGTAGTCATCAGACTAGGAGGTAGTCATGAGACTAGGAGGTAGTCATGAGACTAGGAGGTAGTCATGAGACCAGGAGGTAGTCATGAGACCAGGAGGTAGTCATGAGACTAGGAGGTAGTCATGAGACTAGGAGGTAGTCATGAGACTAGGAGGTAGTCATGAGACTAGGAGGTAGTCATGGGTAAAGGAGAGTTTGATTTCATGAAATGTTTTAACAAGATAAGGTTTTGATTCCATAGGATAACACATGAGAGTTAAAACACTTATTTTCAAAGAGGTGACGTAATGTAATGTATGGGAGAATAGTAAAGGACATGGTAAAGGATAATGTATAGGAGAATAGTGAAGTACATGTTGAAAGATAATGAATACGAGAATAGTGAAGTACATGTTGAAGGATAATGTATAAGATGATAGTAAAGGACTCGTTGAAGGATAATGTATAGGACGATAGTAAATTATATGGTGAAGGATAAGGATAATGGTGAAGGATAATGAATAGGAGGATAGTAAAGGACTCATTGAAGGATAATGTATAGGATGTTAGTAAATTATAATGTATAAGGGATAGTAAATGACTCATTGAAAGATAATGTATAGGATGACAGAAAAGGACTCGTTGAAGGATAATGTATAGGAGGATAGTAAAGGACTCTTTGAAGGATAATGTATAGGATGATAGTAAATGACTCACTGAAGGATAATGTATATGACGATAGTAAATGATCATGTATAGGAGGATAGTAAATGACTCGTTGAAGGATAATGTATAGGTTGATAGAAAAGGACTCGTTGAAGTATAATGTATAGGATGATAGTAAAGGACTCATTGAAGGATAATGTATAGGATTATAGCAAATTATATGGTGAAGGATAATGTATAGGAGGATAGTAAAGGACTCGTTGAAGGATAATGTATAGGATGATAGTAAATGACTTGTTGAAGGATAATGTACAAGATGATAGTAAAGGACACGGTGAAGGATAATGTATAGAAGGATAGTAAAGGATCATGTTTATAGGAGGATAGTAAAGGACATGGTGAAGGATAATGTATAGAAGGATAGTAAAGGATCATGTTTATAGGATGATAGTAAAGGACATGGTGAAGGATAATGTATAGAAGGATAGTAAATGACACTGTGAAGGATAATGTATAGGATGACAGTAAAGGATCATGTTTATAGGAGGATAGTAAAGGACATGGTGAAGGATAATGTATAGAAGGATAGTAAAGGATCATGTTTATAGGATGATAGTAAAGGACTTGTTGAAGGATAATGTATAGAAGGATAGTAAATGACACTGTGAAGGATAATGTATAGAAGGATAGTAAAGGATCATGTTTATAGGAGGATAGTAAAGGACATGGTGAAGGATAATGTATAGAAGGATAGTAAAGGATCATGTTTATAGGAGGATAGTAAAGGACATGGTGAAGGATAATGTATAGGATGTAAATAGAAGGATAGTATGATAGTAAAGGATCATGTTTATAGGAGGATAAGTAAAGGACATGGTGAAGGATAATGTATAGAAGGATAGTAAAGGACATATTGTATCTTACTGGTGGTCATGCTTCCTCTGTCCAGCTTGGCTAACTCCCTCTGTTTCTCTTTGTAGCGCCTCTGGAGCTCTGCCAGCTTCACCCGCATGGCCAGCTCGGACCCTCCATCTCCATGGTGCCCTTTGGTCGGGCATGCCTGAATGTTCACAATACTAATCAATCAATCAAGTGTATTTTATGAATCTCTTATATCTGGAGTACTTCTCCTGTCTTATCCCGTTGTCCTGTGAGAATTTAAGTATGCTCTCTCTAATTATCTCTTTCTCTCTCTCGAGGACGGAGCCCTAGGACCATGCCTCAGGACTACCTGGCATGATGACTCCTTATATCCCCAGTCCTGGTGCTGCTCAGTTTCAACTGTTCTGCCTACGGCTATAGAACCCCTGACCTGTTCACCGGACGTGCTACCCTGTCCCAGACCCACTGTTTTCAGCTCTCTAGAGACAGCAGGAGTGGTAGAGATTAGAGGGCCGACCGATTATGATTTTTTCAACGCCGATACCAATTTTTGAGGACCAAAAAAGCCGATACAGATTAATCGGCCCGATTAAAAAAATTACAATTACAACAATACTTATATTAACTTAATATAATACATCAATAACATCAATTTAGCCTCAAGTAGATAATGAAACATGTTCAATTTGGTTCAAATATTGCAAAAACAAAGTGTTGGAGAAGAACGTAAAAGTGCAATTTGGGCTATGTAAGAAAGCTAACGGTTCAGTTCCTTGCAGAACATGAAAGGAACATATGAAAGCTGGTGGTTCCTTTTAACATGAGTCTTCAATATTCCCAGGTATGAAGTTTTAGGTTGTAGTTAGTATAAGACTATTTCCCTCTATACCATTTGTATTTCATTAACCTTTGACTATTGAATGTTTTTATAGGCACTTTAGTATTGCCAGTGTAACAGTATAGCCTCCGTCCCTCTCCTCGCTCCTCCCTGGGCTCGAACCAGCAACACAACGACAACAGCCACCACATCGAAGCAGCATTACCCAAGTAGAGCAAGGGAAACAACCACCCCAAGGCTCAGAGAGAGTGAAGTTTGAAACGCTATTAGCGCGCACTAACTAGCCAGCCATTTCACTTCGGTCACACCAGCCTCATCTCGGGAGTTGATAGGTTTGAAGTCATAAACAGCGCAATGCTTGACGCACAACGAAGAGCTGCTGGCAAAACGCCCGAAAGTGCTGTTTGAATGAATGTTTACACGCCTGCTTCTGCCTACCACCGCTCAGTCAGATACTTAGATACTTTTATGCTCAGTCAGATTATATGCAACACAGGACACGCTAGATAATATCTGGTAATATCATCAAACATGTGAAGTTAACTAGTGATTATGATTGATTGTTTTTTATAAGATAGGTTTAATGCTAGCTAGCAACTTACCTTGGCTTACTGCATTTGCGTAATAGGCAGTCTCCTATTACGCAAATGCAACGAGAGAGAAGCAGGTCGTTATTGCGTTGGACTAGTTAACTGTAAGGTTGCAAGATTGAATCCCCCGAGCAGACAATGTGAAAATTTGTCTATCTGCCCCTGAATGAGGCAGTTAACCCACTGTTCCTAGGCCATCATTGAAAATAAGAATATGTTCTTAACTGACTTGCCTAGTTAAATAAAGATCAAATAAAGGTGTCAAAAAATATATGAAAAAAATCGGCAAATCGGCGCCCAAAAATACCGATTTCCGATTGTTATGAAAACTTGAAATCGGCCCAAATTAATCGGCCATTCTGATTAATCGGTCGACCTCTAGTAGAGATACTTTTAATGATCGGCTATGAAAAGCCAACTGATATTTACTCTGTAAGTGCTGACTTGCTGCACCTGCGCCAACTCTGTGATTATTATTATTTGACCATGCTGGTCATTTATGAACACAGAACATCACCTTAATGTTCTGTGCCATAATCTCCACTGGGTTTTCTTTACAGCACTTTGAGATATCAGCTGATGTACGAAGGGCTTTATAAATACATTTGATTTGATTTGAAATGCTTTAAAAGGCTTATGCATGCTATTAAACTAACAGTCTAAAATCAAGTGTGCACTTAACCATTTAAAATTCCCTCATGTATTTTTGAATGTACTGCATTCTATTCTAATGGTAAATGAGACATCAGGATACAGTATAGTTGTACTCTACCGGTTCGTGGCGAGGTGTCCAGCTGTATTTCCTGCGCAGGTTGAGGTCTTGCGGGCGGGTAACGGGTTAGCCCGAGCACCCTCCCGCTACCCTCCTGGGCACCCAGCTCCAAGGCACGGGCTGCTGCCAGGGTGGCAAGACTCTGGAGTGGAGGTCAAAGATCAACATCTCCTCTCCTGTAGGCCGAAACACAGACTTGGTCAGGGGGTCAAGAGGAAAACGAGCCGTGATAATGACAGACGTGTTCATTCAGAGTTAGATGTTACGTGTCATTCTAGTATCTTATCTTTATTTGAATTCCATCTAGGGTGTGATCCTGTGCAGCACACCTTCCTCTGTAACACTTTACTTGGATAGCTCATCTGTAGCTCTACAAATGTAATGTTGAGATGCTGCTGAAAGGATGAAGACATGCTGTTGAGAAGCTGAAGACATGCTGAAGACATGCTGTTGAGATGCTGAAGACATGCTGTTGAGATGCTGAAGACATGCTGTTGAGATGCTGAAGACATGCTGTTGAGATGCTGAAGACATGCTGTTGAGATGCTGAAAGGCTGAAGACATGATGTTGAGATGCTGAA
>NW_027015242.1:0-11916 GCF_036934945.1 Oncorhynchus masou masou
CAGCTTCACTTCACTCATTCTGCCAAACATACCCTCGTAAAAAGTATTGACTGTATGTTTGTTTTACTCCATGTTGTTGTATGTGTCGAACTGTTTTGCTTTATCTTGGCCAGGTTGCAGTTGTAAATGGTAACTTGTTCTCAACTAGCCTTCCTGGTTAAATAAAGGTGAAATACCACTGTTGTCGTGACCTCTTCCCAACTGTGTTGGTGTGTTTGTGGACCATGATAGATCCTTAGTGACTTGGACACCAAGGAACTTGAAGCTCTCAACACGCTCCACTATAGCCCCATCTATGTGATTAGGGGCGTGCTTGGCCCTCCGTTTCCTGTAGTCCACAATCAGTTATTTTGTCTTGCTGAAGTTGAGGGAGAGGTTGTTGCCCTGGCAACACACTGCCAGGTCATAGTGAAATCGAGGGATCAGGCGAAGCTTCACGCTGCACGCTGTTTTCTGACACTCGGTCTCCGGGGTTCTTTGGAACAGTTGTTTGACCATCTTAACGCTTTATGGGTATAGTTCTGGACTTGGTTCTGAATCATGCATTTTGTCCCAACAGAGGAGGGTTCCATTCCGGGTTCTGTCTGGCACGGTTTCAGCCGGGGCACTCAGTGCCTTCTTTTCTTGTGCCTGTGGTTATTGAGTCTGATGGCGTCTATGATGGCTGTTGTGCCTGTGGTTATTGGGTCTGACGGCGACTATGATAGTTGTTGTGCCTGTGGTTATTGGGTCTGATGGCGTCTATGATGGCTGTTGTGCCTGTGGTTGTTGGGTCTGATGGCGTCTATGATGGCTGTTGTGCCTGTGGTTATTGGGTCTGATGGCGACTATGATAGCTGTAGTGCCTGTGGTTATTGGGTCTGACGGCGACTATGATAGCTGTAGTGCCTGTGGTTATTGGGTCTGACGGCGACTATGATAGCTGTTGTGCCTGTGGTTATTGGGTCTGATGGCGACTATGATGGCTGTTGTGCCTGTGGTTATTGGGTCTGATGGCGTCTATGATAGCTGTTGTGCCTGTGGTTATTGGGTCTGATGGCGTCTATGATGGCTGTTGTGCCTGTGGTTATTGGGTCTGATGGCGACTATGATAGCTGTTGTGCCTGTGGTTATTGGGTCTGACGGCGACTATGATAGCTGTTGTGCCTGTGGTTATTGGGTCTGACGGCGACTATGATAGCTGTTGTGCCTGTGGTTATTGGGTCTGATGGTGTCTATGATAGTTGTTGTGCCTGTGGTTATTGGGTCTGATGGTGTCTATGATAGCTGTAGTTCCTGTGGTTATTGGGTCTGATGGTGTCTATGATGGCTGTTGTGCCTGTGGTTATTGGGTCTGATGGTGTCTATGATAGTTGTTGTGCCTGTGGTTATTGGGTCTGATGGCGTCTATGATAGTTGTTGTGCCTGTGGTTATTGGGTCTGATGGCGTCTATGATAGTTGTTGTGCCTGTGGTTATTGGGTCTGATGGCGTCTATGATAGTTGTTGTGCCTGTGGTTATTGGGTCTGATGGTGTCTATGATAGTTGTTGTGCCTGTGGTTATTGGGTCTGATGGCGTCTATGATAGCTGTTGTGCCTATTGTTTTTGGGTCTGATGGCGACTATGATGGCTGTAGTGCCTGTGGTTATTGGGTCTGATGGCGACTATGATGTCTGTTGTGCCTGTGGTTATTGGGTCTGATGGCGTCTATGATGAGGCTGTTGTGCCTGTGGTTGGGTCTGATGGCGTCTATGATAGCTGTTGTGCCTGTGGTTATTGAGTCTGATGGCGTCTATGATAGCTGTTGTGCCTGTGGTTATTGAGTCTGATGGTGTCTATGATAGTTGTTGTGCCTGTGGTTATTGGGTCTGATGGCGTCTATGATGTCTGTTGTGCCTGTGGTTATTGGGTCTGATGGTGTCTATGATAGTTGTTGTGCCTGTGGTTATTGGGTCTGATAGGCGTCTATGATAGCTGTTGTGCCTCTTGTTTGGTCTGATGGCGACTATGATGGCTGTAGTGCCTGTGGTTATTGGGTCTGATGGCTTAATTATGATAGCTGTTGTGCTTGTGGTTATTGGGTCTGATGGTGTCTATGATAGCTGTTGTGCCTGTGGTTATTGGGTCTGATGGCGTCTATGATAGCTGTTGTGCCTGTGGTTATTGGGTCTGATGGCGTCTATGATAGCTGTTGTGCTTGTGGTTATTGGGTCTGATGGCGTCTATGATAGCTGTTGTGCCTGTGGTTATTGGGTCTGATGGCGTCTATGATAGCTGTTGTGCCTGTGGTTATTGGGTCTGATGGCGTCTATGATAGCTGTTGTGCTTGTGGTTATTGGGTCTGATGGCGTCTATGATAGCTGTTGTGCCTGTGGCTATTGGGTCTGATGGCGTCTATGATAGCTGTAGTGCCTGTGGTTATTGGGTCTGATGGCGTCTATGATAGCTGTTGCTTGTGGTTATTGGGTCTGATAGCGTCTATGATAGTTGTTGTGCCTGTGGCTATTGGGTCTGATAGCGTCTATGATAGTTGTTGTGCCTGTGGTTATTGGGTCTGATGGTGTCTATGATAGCTGTAGTGCCTGTGGTTATTGGGTCTGATGGCGTCTATGATAGCTGTTGTGCTTGTGGTTATTGGGTCTGATGGCGTCTATGATAGTTGTTGTGCCTGTGGCTATTGGGTCTGATGGCGTCTATGATAGTTGTTGTGCCTGTGGTTATTGGGTTTGATGGTGTCTATGATAGATGTTGTGCCTCAAGGGCTTCTGTTGATCCATCTGTTGTTCCATTGGATGACAGTTACCCATCTTTAATGCATCTCACCATTGCCAGGTATCTCCGTCGTGCCTGAGGGGCTGCAAGGTGATCACGCCAGACACATCCTCACTGGGATGAGGAGCGCTGTGTGTTGGCTACTCGGAAAAGGGGATTGGTCGACAGTGGTAAGGGTGCTGCATATCAATTAGCTGGAGCTACTGGATGTTTTCATGGTGCTGAGATTTTTCTTTCAATGTTGGAGGGCCATCCAGGAAAACAGCCAGTTGGTAAGGTCCGGGAAACATAACATTGGTGGAGTACATCAACAGGCAGGGTTAGACCCGTTCTCTCACTGCTGATCTTGGTCCGTTGTCTGCTCATCGTGAACAGTGGGCATTTCCTGTGACATACCTTCTGGATCTCAATACGGATTTCCTTTACGGGGGAGTTCTCTCTCTCTCTCTCTCTCTCAAATTGATGGCTCGGGTTTGGTCTCCTTGAACGTGATTACGACATAGAGTTGGTTCTAGCACCCTCTATGAGAATGGTGTATATGTATAAGTGGTGCAAGTTTGAGGGTTGGTGTCAGGTTAAACGAGTTTGAGGGGTTGGTGTCAGGTTAAATGAGTTTGAGGGTTATGTCAGGTTAAATGAGTTTGAGGTTGGTGTCAGGTTAAATGAGTTTGAGGGTTGGTGTCAGGTTAAATGGAGTTTGAGGGTTGGTGTCATGTTAAATGAGTTTGAGAGTTGATGTCAGGTTAAATGAGTTTGAGGGTTGGTGTCAGGTTAAATGAGTTTGAGGGTTGGTGTCATGTTAAATGAGTTTGAGAGTTGATGTCAGGTTAATGAGTTTGAGGGTTGGTGTCAGGTTAAATTAGTTTGAGGGTTGGTGTCCGGTAAAATGAGTTTGAGGGTTGGTGTCATGTTAAATGAGTTTGAGGGTTGGTGTCAGGTTAAATGAGTTTGAGGGTTGGTGTCAGGTTAAATGAGTTTGAGGGTTGGTGTCAGGTTAAATGAGTATGAGGGTTATGTCATGTTAAATGAGTTTGAGAGTTGATGTCAGGTTAAATGAGTTTGGAGGGTTGGTGTCAGGTTAAATTAGTTTGAGGGTTGGTGTCCGGTAAAAATGAGTTTGAGGGTTGGTGTCATGTTAAATTAGTTTGAGGGTTGGTGTCAGGTTAAATGAGTTTGAGGGTTGGTGTCAGGTTAAATGAGTTTGAGGGTTGGTGTCAGGTTAAATGAGTTTGAGGGCTGGTGTCAAGTTAATGAAGTTACTAATTTTCAGAACTTTTTGGTGGACATTTTGATGTTCTTGTAAAAGCTTTAATATCAGGGCTTTTCTTTTTCTACTATGAAAGTTTATAGGACAGCCATCTAGGTGTGTCGTAGGGGTCATGTAGGGGTCATGTAGGGGTCATGTAGGGGTTGACGTCTGTACCCAAGGGTCTCATCCTCTACGGTTCCTGAAAGCCGTGGCGTTGGCTCAGACTAGCCTTTGGCTCAGACCAGCCTTTGGCACCGACATGGGATCTGGATTTTGTCCCTGGATGCTCTTTGCGAGCCTCTGTTAGAACCGTTGGAGTCTGTGGACATAGATGTCATTTCCTACAGACTGCCCTTGTCATGGCCTCGGCAGCCGAGCGCGTTGGGGCTGTCTCTACGTACTGTCATGGCCTCGGCAGCCGAGCGCCATGGGGGCTGTCTCTACGTACTGTCATGGCCTCGGCAGCCGAGCGCGTTGGGGCTGTCTCTACGTACTGTCATGGCCGGCAGCCGAGCGCGTTGGGGCTGTCTCTACGTACTCGGTCATGGCCTCGGCAGCCGAGCCGCGTTGGGGCTGTCTCTACGTACTGTCATGGCCTCGGCAGCCGAGCGTTGGGGCTGTCTCTACGTACTGTCATGGCCTCTCGGCAGCCGAGCGCGTTGGGGCTGTCTCTACGTACCGTCATGGCCTCGGCAGCCGAGCGCGTTGGGGCTGTCTCTACGCACTGTCATGGCCTCTCGGCAGCCGAGCGCTGGGGATGTCTCTACGTACTGTCATGGCCTCTCGGCAGCCGAGCGCGTTGGGGCTGTCTCTACGTACTGTCATGGCCTCGGCAGCCGAGCGCTGTTGGGGCTGTCTCTACGTACTGTCATGGCCTCGGCAGCCGAGCGCGCTGGGGCTGTCTCTCTACGTACTGTCAGTACACCCTTCTTGTTCAGAGTTTGTGTCCGGGGCGATTCCAAGATGGTGTTAGGTCATAATGCAGCTTTGTGCTCGTAAGGTTATGCCTATATCCTACAGGTCTCTAGCTTCTGAGATGTTCCCTGTTTCACCTCCTCTGTTTTCTTCCACTGAACAGAGGTTGTTGTTCCACTGAACAGAGGTTGTTGTTCCACTGAACAGATGTTGTTGTTCCACTGAACAGAGGTTGTTGTTCCACTGAACAGAGGTTGTTGTTCCACTGAACAGAGGTAGTTGTTCCACTGAACAGAGGCTAGGTTCCACTGAACAGAGGTTGTGGTTCCACTGAACAGAGGTTGTTGTTCCACTGAACAGGAGGTTGTGGTTCCACTGAACAGAGGTTGTGGTTCCACTGAACAGATGTTAAAAGACCAGTGTTCTGTTGTTTTGACTTGCTCATACTTCAAAGCACAAGTAACTACTGTTTTTGGAACCATGGGGTTCATGGACCATGCTGCCAAGTTGGAGCAGGTTCTGAAGTTCCCTATGGGGCTCTGACAGTAAAGCTTCTCAGGTAAGTATTGGTGAAAAAGGTGGCTTCTGTCACCCTTATTTGGAGCCTGTAGAACATGTGTGTGCCTGGGCTGCTATGGGACTCCTAGTTTGGTACCCTCTGAGCCGGCTTGGGGTGTGATTGTATGTCCCCATAGTGTGTTAAACCAAGTGACTGACTACTGTTCCCTGAAGGAGGGAAGGAGGTATGACATATATTGACAACGTCAGGTTGATTGGACTAAAGAGTTATTCAGGTGAGGACATGAATACGAGCTGACTGTGTAATAGCCAGGAAGGCCTTCCGAAGGGATTGTTTTGTTCATCTCTTAATTGTAATCAGAGCACTGATATAAATACTAAGCTGCCAGTCTCTCTTGGCTAAGAGTTACGGAGAGACTGACAGCATCACTTCTTCTTTTTATAGGAAACATTCATGTGTTGAAAATCCCAAATTGTTTGCACAGTAAATTTACTCACAGCTCTGGCACACACACTTATTCCATCAGACGTGCCACCAGGGGTCTTTTCACAGTCCCAAATACAGAACATAAGAAACACAGTGTTATATAGAGCCCTTATTTCATGGAACTTCCTTCCCTTAGACCATGAGACATTTTAGAGCAGATAAACCCAGCCATTATTACATTAGGTTGAGGGAAAGGCTGAGGTTGAGGGAAAGGCTGAGGTTGAGGGAGTTGAGGTTGAGGGAAAGGCTGTGAGTGAGTCTGTGACATGGGTGGAGGTAGAGGCTGATGCTGTGAGCGAGGCTGAAGGAGAGGCTGACACTGAGGGAGATGCTGAGGGAGGTTGAGGAGAGGCTGAGGAAGAGACTGAGGCTGAGGGGAGGCTGAGGCTGATGTTGTGGCCGAGCTGGTGAGCGAGGCTGAGGGAGAGGCTGACACTGTGAAGACGCTGAGAGAAGCTGAGGCTGCAAGCGAGGCTGTAAGTTGTGAGCGAGTCAGAGGAGAGACTGAGGTTGGGGGAGGCTGAGGTTGGGAGAGGCTGAGGTTGGGGGAGAGAGGTTGGGGAGGCTGAGGTTGGGGAGAGGCTGAGGTTGGGGAGAGGCTGAGGTTGGGGGAGAGGTTGAGGGGGAGGGAGGGGGAGGCTGAGGTTGGGGAGAGAGGACTGAGGGGGGAGGCTGAGGGGAGGCTGAGGCTGAGGTTGGGGGAGAGCTGAGGTTGGGGAGAGGCTGAGACTGGGGGAGAGGCTGAGACTGGGGAGAGGCTGTGAGGAGGCTGAGGGGGAGGCTGAGGGAAAGGCTGAGGTTGAGGATGAGAGAAGTCATGCTGTAAAGTCATGCTGCTGCTGTGGTAATGTGTTTGACACAATTAACCACTGCATTTTGGCAGACGACTAAAAACATTAGGCTCTTAATACAATCCAATGGGAAAACGGGCCTCTCCATGTGATTACAGGATCCCGTGTGATTTACTGTACGTCGTTCCCGAGAGACAAACAACACATTTTACAAACTTTGCGAGAAAAAAAAAAAACTGAGCATATGCCATGGTTGAAAGATCCTGGCCAAAACACAATTAACACGTCTGTTTTAGCATAGCCGGGCTTAGCATTGATTAGCTGTAATCAAAGTGAGCAAACAGCAGTTCTCTCAGAGAGACAAACAGCCAAGCTTAGGAACGTTACTCAGAGGGTTTCATCTTGCCCGGCGTTTTCAGTTTGTTTGATGATGATAGGTCGTTTGTTTAATGGTGGGGAAAAAAGTTGTCTGTCTACACACTCTGGAAAATGATAAACAATAGAATTCTATAACGATACAGGCCCATATGGACCTTTCAATTTACTTTAGGCCCTTGTTGAAGACAGCTGTTTTGTTCTCATAGCATCAGGGCAACATATTCAACATATTTGAGACAAGTAGTCACTGTTCTTTCAAATAATATGTCCAATAGAGGTTTACTGTGAGGCCATTTCATATAGATTCATCCCATTGGTTTTGTCACAAGGTAATCACTTCCTATATGTTAATTTGATATTTTATTAGGATTCTCATTGGCTGTTGTGAAAGCAGCAGCTTCTCTTCCTGGGCTCACACAATACATGAAATATGACATAATAGATAACATTAATGAACAAGAACAGCTCCAGGACAGAACTACATGAATGTGTACAGCACACAACAGCTGTACACATTGATAAACACACACAAACTGTCAAGGTCAAATAGGGAGAGGTGTTGTGCCTAGAGCTGTTTAAAAAAATAATTTTGCTGTTCTTTTCAGCAGTATGAGATGGAAAGGGAGTTCCATGCATAATGGCTCTATATAATTTTGTACTCTTTCTTTATTTTGTTCTTGTATTTGTTAATATAACATACATTCAAAACAATTCACAATCCTACACTATGTATAGCCTGATTTACATCTGTCATTTCTCCCCTGTGAACACAGCAATTAAACATTATGAGTCCAGTCAGTGTTCTGATTTAAGATGAGTGGTAGTCAAGACAACTGTTTATAAATGCTTAAAGCCGTTAAAACTAGATACTGTATCGATAACTTGGTCTTAATGCTGACTCCATCATGTTACCATTATCTCATAAGGGTGCCATGAATACATTCCAGTCAATGTCAGCGGCAATGGTGGCAGAAGGTAGCTTAGTGGTTAGAGATGGGCCAGTAACCAGCAGGTAGCCTAGTGGTTAGAGAGATGTGCCAGTAAACTAGCAGGTAGCTTAGTGGTTAGAGCGATGGGCCAGTAACCAGCAGGTAGCTTAGTGGTTAGAGTGATGTGCCAGTAACCAGCAGGTAGCCTAGTGGTTAGAGCGATGGGCCAGTAACCAGCAGGTAGCTTAGTGGTTAGAGATGGGCCCAGTAACCAGCAGGTAGCTTAGTGGTTAGAGATTGGCCAGTAACCTGCAGGTAGCCTAGTGGTTAGAGATATTGCCAGTAACCAACAGGTAACCTAGTGGTTTGAGAGATGGGCCAGTAACCAGCAGGTAGCTTAGTGGTTAGAGCGATGGGCCAGTAACCAGCAGGTAGCTTAGTGGATAGAACGATGGGCCAGTAACCAGCAGGTAGCTTAGTGGTTAGAGCGATGGGCCAGTAACCAGCAGGTAGCTTAGTGGTTAGAGAGATGGGCCAGTAACCAGCAGGTAGCCTAGTGGTTAGAGAGATGGGCCAGTAACCAGCAGGTAGCTTAGTGGTTAGAGAGATGGGCCAGTAACCAGCAGGTAGCTTAGTGGTTAGAGTGATGGGCCAGTAACCAGCAGGTAGCTTAGTGGTTAGAGAGATGGGCCAGTAACCAGCAGGTAGCCTAGTGGTCAGAGCGATGGGCCAGTAACCAGCAGGTAGCCTAGTGGTTAGAGCGATGGGCCAGTAACCAGCAGGTAGCTTAGTGGTTAGAGAGATTGGCCAGTAACCAGCAGGTAGCTTAGTGGTTAGAGCGATGGGCCAGTTACCAGCAGGTAGCCTAGTGGTTAGAGCGTTGGGCCAGTAACCAGCAGGTAGCCTAGTGGTTAGATCGATGGGCCAGTAACCAGCAGGTAGCCTAGTGGTTAGAGCATTGGGCCAGTAACCAGCAGGTAGCCTAGTGGTTAGAGCATTGGGCCAGTAACCAGCAGGTAGCCTAGTAGTTAAAGCATTGGGCCAGTAACCAGCAGGTAGCCTAGTGGTTAGAGCGTTGGGCCAGTAACCAGCAGGTAGCCTAGTGGTTAGAGCGTTGGGCCAGTAACCAGCAGGTAGCCTAGTGGTTAGAGCGTTGGGCCAGTAACCAGCAGGGAGCCTAGTGGTTAGATCGATGGGCCAGTAACCAGCAGGTAGCCTAGTGGTTAGAGCGTTGGGCCAGTAACCAGCAGGTAGCCTAGTGGTTAGAGCGTTGGACTAGTAACCAGCAGGTAGCCTAGTGGTTAGAGCGTTGGGCCAGTAACCAGCAGGAAGCCTAGTGGTTAGAGCGTTGGGCCAGTAACCAGCAGGTAGCCTAGTGGTTAGAGCATTGGGCCAGTAACCAGCAGGTAGCCTAGTGGTTAGATCGATGGGCCAGTAACCAGCAGGTAGCCTAGTGGTTAGAGCGTTGGGCCAGTAACCAGCAGGTAGCCTAGTGGTTAAAGCATTGGGCCAGTAACCAGCAGGTAGCCTAGTGGTTAGAGCGTTGGGCCAGTAACCAGCAGTTAGCCTAGTGGTTAGAGTGTTGGGCCAGTAACCAGCAGGTAGCCTAGTGGTTAGAGTGTTGGGCCACTATTTTTTTATTTGATTTATTTCACCTTCTTTTAACCAGGTAGGCAAGTTGAGAATAAAGCAAAGCAGTTTGACACATACAACAACACATTGTTACACATGGAGTAAAACAAACATACAGTCAATAATACAGTATAAACAAGTCTATATATGATGTGAGCAAATGAGGTGAGATAAGGGAGGTAAAGGCCAAAAAAAGGCCATGGTGGCAAAGTAAATACAACATAGCATGTAAAACACTGGAATGGTAGATTTGCAGTGGAAGAATGTGCAAAGTAGAGATAGAAATAATGGGGTGCCATGGAGCAAAATAAATAAATAAATAAATACAGTAGGGGAAGAGGTAGTTATTTGGGCTAAATTATAGATGGGCTATGTACAGGTGCAGTAATCTGTGAGCTGCTCTGACAGCTGGTGCTTAAAGCAAATGAGAGAGAAGTGTTTCTAGTTTCAGAGATTTTTGTAGTTCGTTCCAGTCAATGGCAGCAGAGAACTCAAGGAAAGGCAGACAAAGTAGGAATTGGCTTGGGGGTGACCAGCGAGATATACCTGCTGGAGCGCGTGCTACAGGTGGGTGCTGCTATGGTGACCAGTGAGCTGAGATAAGGGGGACTTTACCTAGCAGGGTCTTGTAGATGACCTGGAGCCAGTTGGTTTGGAGACGAGTAAGAAGCGAGGGCCAGCCAATGAGAGCGTACAGGTCGCAGTGGTGGGTTGCATATGGGGCTTTGGTGACAAAACGGATGGCACTGTGATAGACTGCATCCAATTTATTGAGTAGGGCATTGGAGGCTATTTTGTAAATGACATCGCTGACCTCAGTTTTACAAGGGTATGTTTGGCAGCATGAGTGAAGGATGCTTTGTTGCGAAATAGGAAGCCAATTCTAGATTTATCTTTGGATTGGAGATGTTTGATGTGAGTCTGGAAGGAGAGTTTACAGTCTAACCAGATACCTAGGTATTTGTAGTTCTCCACATATTCTAAATTAGAGCCGTCCAGAGTAGTGATGTTGGACAGGCGGGCAGGTGCAAGCAGCGATCGGTTGAAGAGCATGTATTTAGTTTGCCTAGCTACAACGGGTGAGACAACAATAGCTAATCAGCTAAAACAACAACAACAACAACAGGTAAAATGGCGATTACTGGGCAAGGAGGGTCGGTTAACTACACATAGAGCCTGAGTTCCCGGCAGATAAACAAGAAATAAACAGAATGGAGTACAGTGATTAACTTCTTGAAACTCCCCATCCCGGATCCGGGATCGTGACTAAAGCCTCAGGCTCATTAGCATAACGCAACGTTAACGATTTCTGAAAATCGCAAATAAAATTAAAATAATGCGTTTGCTCTCAAGCTTAGCCTTTTCTTAACAACACTGTCATCTCAGATTTTCAAAATATGCTTTTGAACCATAGAAATTGACTAATTTGTGTAAGAGTATGCAAAGCTAGCATAGCATTTTGTGTAGCATGTAGCACGCAACATTTTCACAAAAACCAGATAACCAAATAAATAAAATCATTTACCTTTGAAGAGCTTCTGATGTTTTCAATGAGGAGAGTCTCAGTCACATACCAAATGCGCAGTGTTTCCTGAAAGCGTCTGTGTGTAGGAGAAATCGTTCCGTTTTCTACATTGCGTCTGGCTACCGAAACGAACCGAAAATGCAGTCACCTACAACGTGAAACTTTTTCCGGATTAACTACATAATATCGACCGAAACATGGCAAACGTTGTTTGGAATCAATCCTCAAGGTGTTTTTTCACATATCTCTTCATTGACATGCAGTTCGTGGAAGCTTGCTTTCCTCTCTGTGTCCCATGGAAAAATACTGGCAGGTGACTTTTGCGCACCAATTTCGGCGCAGGACACCGGGCGGACACGTGGTAAATGTGGTCTGTTATGGTCAATCTTCCAATGATCTGCCCACAAATACGTCACAATGCTGCAGACACCTTGGGGAAAGCGACAGAAAGGGCTGACTAATTCCTCTTGCGTTCACAGCCATATAAGGAGATCTTGAAAAACAGAGCCTCAAAAATCCTTGTCATTTCCTGGATGCCATCTCATCTTGGTTTTGCCTGAAGCTCACGTTTTAGGGCACGCACAGAGAAGATCTTTGTATTTCTGGACACGTCAGAGTGTTTTCTTTCGAACGGTAGCAATTATATGCATAGTCGAGCATCTTTTTGTGACAAAATATCTTGTTTAAAACGGGAACGTTTTCATCCAAAAATGAAATTGCGCCCCAGAGCATCAACAGG
>NW_027015243.1:0-11915 GCF_036934945.1 Oncorhynchus masou masou
GGGTACTCTGAAATTGCAGTTAGAGCGTGGTACTCTGAAATTGGCAGTTAAGCGGTGCTGAAATTGCAGTTAAAGGCGGGTACTCTGAAATTGCAGTTAAAGGCGGGTACTCTGACATTGCAGTTAAAGAGCGGGTACTCTGAAATTGCAGTTAAGCGGGTACTCTGAAAGTGCAGTTAATGCGGGTACTCTGAAATTGCAGTTAAAGGCGGGTACTCTGGCTGTGAAATTGCAGTTAAAGGCGGGTACTCTGAAATTGCAGTTTTAATAGGCGGGTACTCTGAAATTGCAGTTAAAGGCGGGTACTCTGAAATTGCAGTTAAAAGGCGGGTACTCTGAAATTGCAGTTAAATGCGGGCACTCTGAAATTGCAGTTAAAGGCGTGGTACTCTGAAATTGCAGTTAAAGGCGGGTACTCTGAAATTGCAGCGTTAAAGGCGGTACTTGAAATTGTGAAAGAAGGCGGGCACTCTGAAATTGCAGTTAAAGGCGGGTACTCTGAAATTGCAGTTAAAAGCGGGTACTACTGAAATTGCAGTTAAAGGCGGGTACTCTGAAATTAGACAACCGTAGCTTTAAGGGGATTTTCAGAACACTCATTTATTACAATGCAAAAACAGGAACTCAACTGCTCAGTGAATTTTTTCAGTTACAATTATATATTTTTTCATGTATTGACTTTGCATGATATTGTTGAAATTGAAACAATGGTTTGTTCTAAAGGTGGGCCGAAAAGCAATATAACTATTGTTTAGCTAACGCTCGCTAGGCGCACAGCATTCGAAGCTAATCGGGCCAGTGCCACAATCTTAGCCTACTAATTTGACACTTAAGCTTTCGCTAGCTGTGTGTGAGGATGCAGAGTGCAGACATTTTGTTTAGCTTGCTACCTAGCCTCTATATAATATGACTGGCACCATATTGTAATATTACCTTTAGGCCTCGCATGAGAGCGGTAAATGTTCATTTTCGCATTGTGCTGAAGTTACTTGACGAAGCAAGCATTGTTCGCTCGATGTTAGCATGTTAGCTAGCAGCTGTTCCACTTGGCTGTGTCATTGTCTTGCTAAATTAATGAGTGTATGGAAGAGTAAATAAACCATTTAAACGTTTGTGAATTGTTGCATTAATTAAGAGTGTAATATGGTAGATGCATGAAGTTGTTGCTTGCATAGAAATTAATAATTTGCATATAATTGCATAGAAATTAATAATTTGCTACAGTGACATTTCTGGGCACTTTGCAGGCTGTGAAGCAAGAACATCACCCAAACCTTCTCTCAGCTCGCGTCATTCCCGTTGCTAATGTGAATTGAGAGCCTACTCCAGCAGTACCGTATCATTTCAATCATTTTAGTCAATAAGATTTTTGCTACGTAAGCTTAACTTTCTGAACATTCGAGACGTGTAGTCCACTTGTCATTCCAATCTCCTTTGCATTAGCGTAGCCTCTTCTGTACCCTGTTAACTATGTGTCTATCTATCCCTGTTCTCTCCCTCTGCACAGACCATACAAGCGCTCCACACCGCAGTGGCCGCGGCCACCCTAATCTGGTGGTCCCAGCTGGCACGACCCACGTGGAGTTCCTGGTCTCCGTAGCCTCTGGAACTGCCGATCTGCGGCCAACAAGGCAGAGTTCATCTCAGCCTATGCCTCCCTCCAGTCCCCTCGACTTCCTGGCACTGACGGAAACATGGATCACCACAGATAATACTGCTACTCCTACTGCTCTCTCTTCGTCCGCCCACGTGTTCTCGCACACCCCGAGAGCTTCTGGTCAGCGGGTGGGTGGCACCGGGATCCTCATCTCTCCCAAGTGGCCATTCTCTCTCTCTCTCCTTACCCATCTCTCTATCGCCTCCTTTGAATTCCATGCTGTCACAGTTACCAGCCCTTTCTGCTTAACATTCTTATCATTTATCGCCCCCAGGTTCCCCGGAGAGTTCATCAATGAGCTTGATGCCTTGATAAGCTCCTTTCCTGAGGACGGCTCACCTCTCTCACAGTCCTGGGCGACTTTAACCTCCCCACGCCTACCTTTGACTCATTCCTCTCTGCCTCCTTCTTTCCACTCCTCTCCTCTTTTGACCTCACCCTCTCACCTTCCCCCTACTCACAAGGCAGGCAATCGCTCGGCCTCATCTTTACTAGATGCTGTTCTTCCACTAACCTCACTGCAACTCCCCTCCAAGTCTCCGACCACTACCTTGTATCCTTTTCCTCTCGCTCTCATCCAACACTTCCCACACTGCCCCTACTGGATGGTATCGCGCCGTCCCAACCTTCGCTCTCTCCCCCGCTACTCTTTCCTCTTCCATCCTATCATCTCTTCCCTCTGCTCATACCTTCTCCAACCTTTCTCCTGACTCTGCCTCCTCAACCCTCTCTCTTCCCTTTCTGCATCCTTTGACTCTCTATGTCCCCTATCCTCCAGGCCCGGCTCGGTCCTCCTCCCGCCTCCGTGGGCTCGATGACTCATTGCGGAGCTCACAGAACAGAGCTCCGGGCAGCGAGCGGGAAATGGAGAAAACTCGCCTCCCTGCGGACCTGGCATCCTTTCACTCCCTCCTCTCTACATTTTCCTCCTCTGTCTCTGCTGCTAAAGCCACTTTCTACCACTCTAAATTCCAAGCATCTGCCTCTAACCCTAGGGAAGCTCTTTGCCACCTTCTCCTCCCTCCTGAATCCTCCTCCCCCTCCCCCCTCCTCCCTCTCTGCAGATGACTTCGTCAACCATTTTGAAAGAAGGTCGACGACATCCGATCCTCGTTTGCTAAGTCAAACGACACCGCCGCTGGTTCTGCTCACACTGCCCTACCCTGTGCTCTGACCTCTTTCTCCCCCTCTCTCTCCAGATGAAATCGCTTCTTGTGACGGCCGGCCGCCCAACAACCTGCCCGCTCGACCCTATCCCCTCCTCTCTCCTCCAGACCATTTCCGGGGACCTTCTCCTCACCTCACCTCGCTCATCAACTCATCCCTGACCGCTGGCTACGTCCCTTCCGTCTTCAAGAGAGCGAGAGTTGCACCCCTTCTGAAAAAAACCTACACTCGATCCCTCCGATGTCAACAACTACAGACCAGTATCCCTTCTTTCTTTTTCTCTCCAAAACTCTTGAACGTGCCGTCCTTGGCCAGCTCTCCCACTATCTCTCTCAGAATGACCTTCTTGATCCAAATCAGTCAGGTTTCAAGACTAGTCATTCAACTGAGACTGCTCTTCTCTGCATCACGGAGGCGCTCCGCACTGCTAAAGCTAACTCTCTCTCCTCTGCTCTCATCCTTCTAGACCATCGGCTGCCTTCGATACTGTGAACCATCAGATCCTCCTCTCCACCCTCTCCGAGTTGGGCATCTCGGCGCGGCCCACGCTTGATTGCGTCCTACCTGACAGGTCGCTCCTACCAGGTGGCGTGGCGAGAATCTGTCTCTGCCACGTCGCTCTCACCTACTGGTGTCCCCCAGGGCTCTGTTCTAGGCCCTCCTATTCTCGCTATACACCAAGTCACTTGGCTCTGTCATAACCTCACATGGTCTCTCCTATCATTGCTATGCAGACGACACACAATTAATCTTCTCCTTTCCCCTTCTGATGACCAGGTGGCGACCGCATCTCTGCATGTCTGGCAGACATATCAGTGTGGATGACGGATCACCACCTCAAGCTGAACCTCGGCAAGACGGAGCTGCTCTTCCTCCCGGGGAAGGACTGCCCGTTCCATGATCTCGCCATCACGGTTGACAACTCCATTGTGTCCTCCTCCCAGAGCGCTAAGAACCTTGGCGTGATCCTGGACAACACCCTGTCGTTCTCAACCAACATCATGGCGGTGGCCCGCCCTGTAGGTTCATGCTCTACAACATCCGCAGAGTACGACCCTGCCTCACACAGGAAGCGGCGCAGGTCCTAATCCAGGCACTTGTCATCTCCCGTCTGGATTACTGCAACTCGCTGTTGGCTGGGCTCCTGCCTGTGCCATTAAGCCCCTACAACTCATCCAGAACGCCGCAGCCCGTCTGGTGTTCAACCTTCCCAAGTTCTCTCACGTCACCCCGCTCCTCCGCTCTCTCCACTGGCTTCCAGTTGAAGCTCGCATCCGCTACAAGACCATGGTGCTTGCCTACGGAGCTGTGAGGGGAACGGCACCGCAGTACCTCCAGGCTCTGATCAGGCCCTACACCCAAGCAAGGGCACTGCGTTCATCCACCTCTGGCCTGCTCGCCTCCCTACCATTGAGGAAGTACAGTTCCCGCTCAGCCCAGTCAAAACTGTTCGCTGCTCTGGCCCCCCAATGGTGGAACAAACTCCCTCACGACGCCAGGACAGCGGAGTCAATCACCACCTTCCGGAGACACCTGAAACCCCACCTCTTCAAGGAATACCTAGGATAGGATAAGTAATCCTTCTCACCATCCCCCCTTAATGATTTAGATGCACTATTGTAAAGTGGCTGTTCCACTGGATGTCAGAAGGTGAATTCACCAATTTGTAAGTCGCTCTGGATAAGAGCGTCTGCTAAATGACTTAAATGTAAAATGTAAATGTAAGTTGATTTACATAATATGTAAATATACATTCTGTGCCGATACCTCTAATTCAATGCTCGTCAAAGGAAATTGACCCAATATGCGGTTTATTTTCTGCTATCTTTAAATTACACAACTTTCCCCAGATCTTCATAGCCTATCACACAACCTTCCCCAGATCTTCATAGCCTATCACACAACCTTCCCCAGATCTTCATAGCCTATCACACAACCTTCCCCAGATCTTCATAGCCTATCACACAACCTTCCCCAGATCTTCATAGCCTATCACACAACCTTCCCCAGATCTTCATAGCCTATCACACAACCTTCCCCAGATCTTCATAGCCTATCACACAACCTTCCCCAGATCTTCATAGCCTATCACACAACCTTCCCCAGATCTTCATAGCCTATCACACAACCTTCCCCAGATCTTCATAGCCTATCGTCTAGTTAGGAAAATGATATGTTTTGTGATAACTGCACTGTGCTTAAAATTTTGTGGGGGGGGGTGGAATATGGTTTTCAATTTGTTTTTTTTCCTAACATTAAAGGAAAATCCCAACCAAAAATTATCTTTTTGGTATTTGTTTCATTAGTCCATTGGTGATATTGTCTCAAAATGCTTTGCATGTCAGCAATCAAGTTTACAAGATATATAATTTCCAAATACAGCCGGTACGATGCATTTTCCATCCTATGATGCAAAATGCATCAAACCGACTGTATTTCTGTAATTATAATTATTTCTAACGCATTTTAAAGGATGATAAAAAAAATTTTTAAAGTCAGTAGCATTATTTTAAAGGACTTGATCATTTGAGTTTTCTACCTCTCCAGATAATTTAATTTAATGAACAATTTTGTTTAGTTTGTTCTAATAGTCTTCGGGCCTGTATAAAATCTCAACGTTGGACAATAATAACTATCCATACCTGTTGTTTGTTGTTGGGTGTGTAGGGCAGCATGGTGGAGACATGAAACATCACCTCGTAGTCCTTATAGGTGGTGTACAGGGAGTGGGTCCCTGTTGAGTCAGCTGGAGGAGAGACAGACAGTATAGTTAGACAGACAGGTTCCTAGTCCTTATAGGTGGTATAGAGGGGATGAGCCCCTGTTGAGTCAGCTGGAGGAGAGACAGACAGACAGTAGCGTTAGACAGACAGTATAGTTAGACAGACAGTATAGTTAGACAGACAGTATAGTTAGACAGACAGTATAGTTAGACAGACAGTATAGTTAGACAGACAGTATAGTTAGACAGACAGTATAGTTAGACAGACAGTATAGTTAGACAGACAGTATAGTTAGACAGACAGGTTCCTAGTCCTTATAGGTGGTATAGAGGGGATGAGCCCCTGTTGAGTCAGCTGGAGGAGAGACAGACAGACAGTAGAGTTAGACAGACAGTATAGTTAGACAGACAGTATAGTTAGACAGACAGTATAGTTAGACAGACAGGTTCCTAGTCCTAGGAACCTAGGTGGTATAGAGGGAATGGGTCCAAGAGAAGTCAGCTTAGAGAGAAAACTAAGACGTGTAAGAATGTGTTATTGTTCCAACTGTCATCATCTCTCCTGTATATAACAGCCTCATGTCTAGATTACCTGTCTGACGCAGACCCTTAGACAGAATGTTCTAGAGCTGGGTGATACATTACATTAAAAAATATATATAGTTTCAACTGCCACTAGGCTTGGGCAGTATATTGTATATTAACCTTATATACCGAGGTATTTGGAAATAGCAACGGGATGGTTTTTCAATACCGGCAATATCGTTTAAACTGTTTTTTTTTTTTTTATTTTTTTAAATACATTTTAATATATTTGTAGATACTTTTTAAGTAAATACCTGCAGTCAACATGATCTTCATTTCACCGGGCACATTATTTATAGTTATGAAGCTGACAGGAAAACACAATGACCAGAGGACAGAGCCTTGTGAGTCACTCACTGTTGTGCAGCACGCGCCAGACAATATATCTATTATTTTAATTGTGTAAAATGTGCTAAATGCTCTGCAGTTGTCCACTTGGTTTGCTAATATTGTAGCTAAGTTAGCTTAGCTAAGCTGTTCTTCTTTGTAAACAGCAGAGAATCCCCTCCTGGATCAAGAGCCTTGGGGTGTTTAAAATTTGTTTTGTGTATGGTAGCAAACTGTGAGTAGCATTGTGAGTTACTTTATGAGCTGGGATATCTGTCCTGAAAATATAGGACAGTGTCCTGACTGTATAAATTGTTCACAATATGCCCATTAGCATTTAGCTAGCATTCGCTATAGGATTTTATATGTAGTTTGTTAGCATTGCTAATCTTCGCATTAGAGTGCTCAGTGGGGTTGGAAAATAGCGCCTCTTGTGTTCAGTGACGGTATTACCTAATATTCCGGGATGGCACAAGGTCGGAATGAAGATATGAATCTGGATACCCCCCCACCCAAGTCTAACTTACTACTACTAGTTTGATGGTTGTAAAGCCATCAATTGCCTCCATATTAGCAGACTTGTTTCATTACAGACTTCACATTTCTCTAGTCTAGGCTACTTATCGTAATGAACGATATCAGCAAAATGCCTGCGATAAGTGATCAGTACGGTCGGTGTGGATCATTTGGCGTTTCTCGTCCCAGCGCTAGCATGTTCCCCTCTTTATATAGAGTGAAAAGCAGTCGTTGAATGCGTATACTGGGCCGGCAGGGTGGCCTAGTGGTTAGAGTGTAGAGGCGGCAGGGTAGCCTAGTGGTTAGAGTGTAGAGGCGGCAGGGTAGCCTAGTGGTTAGAGTGTAGAGGAGGCAGGTAGCCTAGTGGTTAGAGTGTAGAGGCGGCAGGGTAGCCTAGTGGTTAGAGTGTAGAGGCGGCAGGGTGGCCTAGTGGTTAGAGTGTAGAGGCGGCAGGGTGGCCTAGTGGTTAGAGTGTAGAGGCGGCAGGGTAGCCTAGTGGTTAGAGTGTAGAGGCGGCAGGGTGGCCTAGTGGTTAGAGTGTAGAGGCGGCAGGGTGGCCTAGTGGCTAGAGTGTAGAGGCAGGCCTAGTGGTTAGAGTGCAGCGGCAGGGTGGCCTAGTGGTTAGATGTGAGGCGGCAGGGTAGCCTAGTGGGTTAGAGTGTAGAGGCGGCAGGGTGGCCTAGTGGTTAGGAGGTAGAGGCGGCAGGGTAGCCTAGTGTTAGAGTGTAGAGGCGGCAGGGCAGCCATAGTAGTTATAGGAGTGTAGAGGTGGCAGGGTAGCCTAGTGGTTAGAGTGTAGAGGTGGCAGGGTAGCTAGTGGTTAGAGTGTGTAGAGGCGGCAGGGTAGCCTAGTGGTTAGAGTGTAGAGGCGGCAGGGTAGCCTAGTGGTTAGAGTGTAGAGGCGGCAGGGCGGCCTAGTGGTTAGTGTAGAGGTGGCAGGGTAGCCTAGTGGTTAGAGTGTAGAGGAGGTAGGGTAGCCTAGTGGTTAGAGTGTAGAGGCGCAGGGTAGCCTAGTGGTTAGAGTGTAGAGGCGGCAGGGTAGCCTTAGTGGTTAGAGTGTAGAGGCAGGGTAGCCTAGTGGTTAGAGGTAGAGGCACAGGGTAGCCTAGTGATTAGAGTGTAGAGGCGGCAGGGTAGCCTAGTGGTTAGAGTGTAGAGGTGGCAGGGTAGCCTAGTGGTTAGGAGGTAGAGGCGGCAGGGTGGCCTAGTGGTTAGAGTGTAGAGGCGCAGGGTAGCCTAGTGGTTAGAGTGTAGAGGAGGCAGGGTAGCCTAGTGGTTAGAGTGTAGAGGCGGCAGGGTAGCCTAGTGGTTAGAGTGCAGAGGCAGGGTAGCCTAGTGGTTAGGAGGCAGAGGCGGCAGGGTGGCCTAGTGGTTAGAGTTAGAGTGCAGGGTAGCCAGAGGTGGCAGGGCAGCCTAGTGGTTGAGTGTAGAGGCGGCAGGGTAGCCTAGTGGTTAGAGTGTAGAGGCGGCAGGGTAGCCTAGTGGTTAGAGTGTAGAGGCGGCAGGGTAGCCTAGTGGTTAGAGTGTAGAGGCGGCAGGGTAGCCTAGTGGTTAGAGTGTAGAGGCGCAGGGTAGCCTAGTGGTTAGAGTGTAGAGGCGGCAGGTGGCCTAGTGGTTAGAGGTAGAGGCGGCAGGGTAGCCTATGGTTAGAGGTAGAGGCGGCAGGGTGGCCTAGTGGTTAGAGTGTAGAGGCGGCAGGGTAGCCTAGTGGTTAGATGAGGTAGGGTAGAGGTAGAGGAGGCAGGGTAGCCTAGTGGTTAGAGTGTAGAGGCGGCAGGGGCAGCCTAGTGGTTAGAGTGTAGAGGCGGCAGGGTAGCCTAGTGGTTAGAGTGTAGAGGCGGCAGGGTGGTCTAGTGGTTAGAGTGTAGAGGCGGCAGGGTGGCTTAGTGGTTAGAGTGTAGAGGCGGCAGGGTGGCCCAGTAGCCTAGTGGTTAGAGTGTAGAGGCGGCAGGGTGGCCTAGTGGTTAGAGTGTAGATGCGGCAGGGTAGCCTAGTGGTTAGAGCGTAGAGGCGGCGGGGTAGCCTAGTGGTTAGAGTGTAGAAGCGGCAGGGTAGCCTAGTGGTTAGAGTGTAGAGGCGGCAGGTAGCCTAGTGGTTAGAGTGTAGAGGCGGCAGGGTAGCCTAGTGGTTAGAGTGTAGAGGCGGTAGGGTAGCCTAGTGGTTAGGAGTGTAGAGGCGGCAGGGTAGCCTAGTGGTTGGAGGGAGGTGCGGCAGGGTAGCCTAGTGGTTAGAGTGTAGAGGCGGCAGGGTAGCCTAGTGGTTAGAGTGTAGAGGCGGCAGGGTAGCCTAGTGGTTAGAGTGTAGAGGAGGCAGGTAGCCTAGTGGTTACAGCGTAGAGGAGGCAGGTAGCCTAGTGGTTACAGCGTTGGACTAGTAACCGGAAAGGTTGCAAGTTCAAACCCCCGAGCTGACAAGGTACAAATCTGTCGTTCCGCCCCTGAACAGGCAGTTAACCCACAGTTCCTAGGACGTCATTGAAAATAAGAATTTGTTATTTAACTGACTTGCCTTGTAAAATAAAGGTTAAATAAAGGTGAAATAAAATAAATATATAGAGTGTGGCAACGTACTCTTGGTGTCCAGCTGGGCTCGGTACTTGGTGAATCCTTTCAGTCGGACCCTCTCCCCCAGCAGCTGGAGGAACTCCTCCAGGGCAGGACCTGCCGAATCATTGTTGTACATGTCCTCTTCACTGCTCTGTCCCGACGCACAGTACATCACCCCCACCTTCAACTGGAAACTCAACTGCAGAGAGAGGGGGAGGGAGAGAGAGTACTGTAGTACCTCTCCTTACCCCCTGGTGTCTGTGTACTGTAGTGATGTCTCCTTACCCCATGGTGTCTGTGTGTACTGTAGTACCTCTCCTTACCCCCTGGTGTCTGTGTACTGTCGTGCTGTCTCCTTACCCCCTGGTGTCTGTGTGTACTGTAGTGCTGTCTCCTTACCCCCTGGTGTCTGTGTGTACTGTAGTGATGTCTCCTTACCCCCTGGTGTCTGTGTACTGTAGTGATGTCTCCTTACCCCTGGTGTCTGTGTACTGTAGTGATGTCTCCTTACCCCCTGGTGTCTGTGTACTGTAGTGATGTCTCCTTACCCCTGGTGTCTGTGTACTGTAGTGATGTCTCCTTACCCCCTGGTGTCTGTGTACTGTAGTGATGTCTCCTTACCCCCTGGTGTCTGTGTACTGTAGTGCCTCTCCTTACCCCCTGGTGTCTGTGTACTGTAGTGCTGTCTCCTTACCCCCTGGTGTCTGTGTACTGTAGTGATGTCTCCTTACTCCCTGGTGTCTGTGGTACTGTAGTACCTCTCCTTACCCCCTGGTGTCTGTGTACTGTAGTGCTGTCTCCTTACCCCCTGGTGTCTGTGTACTGTAGTGCTGTCTCCTTACCCCCTGGTGTCTGTGTGTACTGTAGTGATGTCTCCTTACCCCCTGGTGTCTGTGTACTGTAGTGATGTCTCCTTACCCCTGGTGTCTGTGTACTGTAGTGATGTCTCCTTACCCCCTGGTGTCTGTGTACTGTAGTGATGTCTCCTTACCCCCTGGTGTCTGTGTACTGTAGTGATGTCTCCTTACCCCCTGGTGTCTGTGTACTGTAGTGCTGTCTCCTTACCCCCTGGTGTCTGTGTACTGTAGTGATGTCTCCTTACCCCTGGTGTCTGTGTACTGTAGTGCATGTCTCCTTACCCCTGGTGTCTGTGTACTGTAGTGCCTCCTCCTTACCCCCTGGTGTCTGTGTACTGTAGTACCTTTCCTTACACCCTGGTGTCTGTGTACTGTAGTGATGTCTCCTTACCCCATGGTGTCTGTGTGTACTGTAGTACCTCTCCTTACCCCCTGGTGTCTGTGTACTGTCGTGCTGTCTCCTTACCCCTGGTGTCTGTGTGTACTGTAGTGCTGTCTCCTTACCCCCTGGTGTCTGTGTGTACTGTAGTGCTGTCTCCTTACCCCCTGGTGTCTGTGTACTGTAGTGCTGTCTCCTTACCCCCTGGTGTCTGTGTACTGTAGTGCTATCTCCTTACCCCCTGGTGTCTGTGTGTACTGTAGTGCCTCCTCCTTACCCCCTGGTGTCTGTGTGTACTGTAGTGATGTCTCCTTACCCCCTGGTATCTGTGTGTACTGTAGTGATGTCTCCTTACCCCCTGGTGTCTGTGGTACTGTAGTGCCTGCCTCCTTACCCCCTGGTGTCTGTGTACTGTAGTGCTGTCTCCTTACCCCCTGTTCGTCCAGCTTCATCAGCTGCTCTGTGACTTTAGGTGTGTTGAGAGCCAGTCTGAGACAGTGGGCGTTCAGCTCTGGTACCAGGTAATCTAGCACCTCTTTGAGGGGTAGACCCCGAGCCAGGCCATGCTTTGAGGTGGATGGCACCGCATCCTCCAGGATAGACCCACGCAGGGTGGTGAGCTACAGGGAGGAAGAGGGGAATAGAAAGAGGAGGAAGAGAGAAGAGAACAGAACAGGCAGAGAAGAGGAGACAGATTCATTATTAGATTAGCCAGGAGATGATTGAGGCCTGTTCAGACCAAAACCGATCTTATCTAATATCGCTCCCTATTCCATTTAAAGTGCACTACTTATGGAAAAAGGTTGACACAGACAGAGCAGCTTTCTTCCAACGTCTTCCTCTCAACGGTTAACGCTTCACGGTCATCTGTGGTCAACAAAAACAACAACGAGCGAATGAGAGAGGGATACCAGCGCGTGTGCGCGTGTGTGTGTGCGCATGCGTGTGTGCGTGTGTGTGAGAGAGAGAAAGCGTGTGGCCTTGGCTTCTCCTCGCCGTTCATTCGTTCACTTACAGTAGAGGCACTTAGGGCTAAAATTATCTTCCTGAGAGGAGAACACTATCCAAGGCCAAAGAAAACTTCAGCGGACGGACAGTGTACATAATAGAATGACAGAGACCTTTATATTTAACAGTAGACACACAGAGGCAAGTCCCT
>NW_027015244.1:0-11906 GCF_036934945.1 Oncorhynchus masou masou
AATGTTAAGGCAGGGACATGGTACGTTACGAGCTCCCAACAATACAGTATAATGTTAAGGCAGGGACATACAGTATAATGAGGACATGGTCCTACGAGCTCCCAACAATACAGTATAATGTTAAGGCAGGGACATGGTACGTTCGAGCTCCCAACAGTATAGTGTTAAGGCAGGGACAGTAATGCTATAATGTTAAGGCAGGGACATGGTACGTTACGAGCTCCCAACAATACAGTATAATGTTAAGGCAGGGACTTGATACAGTATAATGTTAAGGCAGGACTTGGAGCTACGAGCTCCCAACAATACAGTATAATGTTAAGGCAGGGACATGGTACGTTACGAGCTCCCAACAATGAAAGTATAATGTTAAGGCAAGGACATGGTACGTTACGAGCTCACAACAATACAGTATAATGTTAAGGCAGGGACATGGTACGTTACGAGCTCCCAACAATGAAAGTATAATGTTAAGGCAAGGACATGGTACGTTACGAGCTCACAACAATACAGTATAATGTTAAGGCAGGGACATGGTACGTTACGAGCTCCCAACAATACAGTATAGTGTTAAGGCAGGGACATGGTACATTACGAGCTCCCAACAATACAGTATAACGTTAAGGCAGAGACATGGTACGTTACGAGCTCCCAACAATACAGTATAATGTTAAGGCAGAGACATTCTTACATTACGAGCTCCCAACAATACAGTATAACGTTAAGGCAGAGACATGGTACGTTACGAGCTCCCAACAATACAGTAAAATGTTAAGGCAGGGACATGGTACGTTACGAGCTCCCAACAATACAGTATAATGTTAAGGCAGGGACATGGTACGTTACGAGCTCCCAACAATACAGTATAGTGTTAAGGCAGGGACATGATGACGCTACGAGCTCCCAACAATACAGTATAATGTTAAGGCAGGGACATGGTACGTTACGAGCTCCCAACAATACAGTATAATGTTAAGGCAGGGACATGGTACGTTACGAGCTCCCAACAATACAGTATAGTGTTAAGGCAGGGACATGGTACGTTACGAGCTCCCAACAATACAGTATAATGTTAAGGCAGGGACATGGTACGTTATGAGCTCCCAACAATACAGTATAATGTTAAGGCAGGGACATGGTACGTTACGAGCTGCCAACAATACAGTATAATGTTAAGGCAGGGACATGGTACGTTACGAGCTCCCAACAATACAGTATATGTTAAGGCAGAGACGTGCAAAGATTCTGCAAGGGGCGTGTAGATATTCACTAGCAGCCGTAGCTATTTTGAAAATAAAATGATAGTATAAACAATATATATAAATATATCCTTCCTCACTATTCTCTTTCACACTCACACACACACACACACACACACACACACACACACACACACACACTCAAGAAGAAAGCATCATTTCGAAAAACCCTTCTACCTTCCCTGTTTATCCAGACTGTAAATGTTTGTCCGATCTTAGAAACAGCCATAATACTGTTGATAAATAACCAGCTGACAATTATTTAAGATGATTCAAAGAGTTTATAGTTCTTGACAACACTATAGAGTTCAGAGTAAATACAATTAATCCGGAATAAAAAAACACTTTCAACTCCAATCAGAGTCAACCAGGACCAAACCTACAACACTCAGTGCATCGCAAATGGAACCCTATCCCCTATATAGTGCACTACTTTAGACCAGAGCCCTATGGCACCCTATTCCCTACATAGTGCACTACTTTAGACCAGAGCCCTATGGCACCCTATTCCCTATATAGTGCACTACTTTAGACCACGGTCCTATGGCACCCTATCCCCTATATAGTGCACTACTTTAGACCAGAGCCCTATGGCACCCTATTCCCTATATAGTGCACTACTTTAGACCAGAGTCCTATGGCACCCTATCCCTATATAGTGCACTACTTTAGACCAGAGTCCTATGGCACCCCATCCCCTATATAGTGCACTACTTTAGACCAGAGTCCTATGGCACCCTATCCCCTATATAGTGCACTACTTTAGACCAGAGCCCTATGGCACCCTATTCCCTATATAGTGCACTACTTTAGACCAGAGCCCTATGGCACCCTATTCCCTATATAGTGCACTACTTTAGACCAGAGTTCTATGGCACCCTATTCCCTATATAGTGCACTACTTTAGACCAGAGACCTATGGCACCCTATTCCCTATATAGTGCACTACTTTAGACCAGAGTCCTATGGCACCCTATTCCCTATATAGTGCACTACTTTAGACCAGAGTCCTATGGCACCCTATCCCCTATATAGTGCACTACTTTAGACCAGAGCCCTATGGCACCCTATTCCCTATATAGTGCACTACTTTAGACCAGAGTCCTATGGCACCCTATTCCCTATATAGTGCACTACTTTAGACCAGAGTCCTATGGCACCCTATCCCCTATATAGTGCACTACTTTAGACCAGAGCCCTATGGCACCCTATTCCCTATATAGTGCACTACTTTAGACCAGAGTCCTATGGCACCCTATTCCCTATTATAGTGCACTACTTTAGACCAGAGCCCTATGGCACCCTATTCCCTATATAGTGCACTATTTTAGACCAGAGTCCTATGGCACCCTATTCCCTATATAGTGTACTATTTTAGACCAGAGTCCTATGGCACCCTATTCCCTATATAGTGCACTATTTTAGACCAGAGTCCTATGGCACCCTATTCCCTATATAGTGCACTACTTTAGACCAGAGTCCTATGGCACCTATCCCTATATAGTGCACTACTTTAGACCAGAGCCCTATGGCACCCTATTCCCTATAGTGCACTACTATAGACCAGAGTCTATGGCACCCTATTCCCTATTATAGTGCACTACTTTAGACCAGGACCCTATGGCACTATTCCTATATAGTGCACTACTTTAGACCAAGACCCCTATGGCACCCTATTCCCTATATAGTGCACTACTTTAGACCAGAGACCTATGGCACCCTATTCCCTATATAGTGCACTACTTTAGACCAGAGTCTATGGCACCCTATCCCCTATATAGTGCACTACTTTAGACCAGAGCCCTATGGCACCCTATTCCCTATATAGTGCACTACTTTAGACCAGAGTCCTATGGCACCCTATTCCCTATATAGTGCACTACTTTAGACCAGAGTCCTATGGCACCCTATCCCTATATAGTGCACTACTTTAGACCAGAGCCCTATGGCACCCTATTCCCTATATAGTGCACTACTTTAGACCAGAGTCCTATGGCACCCTATTCCCTATTATAGTGCACTACTTTAGACCAGAGCCCTATGGCACCCTATTCCCTATATAGTGCACTATTTTAGACCAGAGTCCTATGGCACCCTATTCCCTATATAGTGTACTATTTTAGACCAGAGTCCTATGGCACCCTATTCCCTATATAGTGCACTATTTTAGACCAGAGTCCTATGGCACCCTATTCCCTATATAGTGCACTACTTTAGACCAGAGCCCTATGGCACCCTATTCCCTATATAGTGCACTACTTTAGACCAGAGTCCTATGGCACCCTATTCCCTATTATAGTGCACTACTTTAGACCAGGACCCTATGGCACCCTATTCCCTATATAGTGCACTACTTTAGACCAGAGCCCTATGGCACCCTATTCCCTATATAGTGCACTACTTTAGACCAGAGACCTATGGCACCCTATTCCCTATATAGTGCACTACTTTAGACCAGAGTCCTATGGCACCCTATTCCCTATATAGTGCACTACTTTAGACCAGAGTCCTATGGCACCCTATTCCCTATTATAGTGCACTACTTTAGACCAGAGTTCTATGGCACCCTATTCCCTATATAGTGCACTACTTTAGACCAGAGCACTATGGCACCCTATTCCCTATATAGTGCACTATTTTAGACCAGAGTCCTATGGCACCCTATTCCCTATATAGTGCACTATTTTAGACCAGAGTCCTATGGCACCCTATTCCCTATTATAGTGTACTATTTTAGACCAGAGTCCTATGGCACCCTATTCCCTATATAGTGCACTACTTTAGACCAGAGTCCTATGGCACCCTATCCCCTATATAGTGCACTACTTTAGACCAGAGCCCTATGGCACCCTATTCCCTATATAGTGCACTACTTTAGACCAGAGTCCTATGGCACCCTATTCCCTATTATAGTGCACTACTTTAGACCAGGACACTATGGCACCCTATTCCCTATATAGTGCACTACTTTAGACCAGGACCCTATGGCACCCTATTCCCTATATAGTGCACTACTTTAGACCAGAGTCCTATGGCACCCTATCCCCTATATAGTGCACTACTTTAGACCAGAGCCCTATGGCACCCTATTCCCTATATAGTGCACTACTTTAGACCAGAGTCCTATGGCACCCTATCCCCTATATAGTGCACTACTTTAGACCAGAGTCCTATGGCACCCTATCCCCTATATAGTGCACTACTTTAGACCAGAGTCCTATGGAACCCTATTCCCTATTATAGTGCACTACTTTAGACCAGGACCCTATGGCACCCTATTCCCTATTATAGTGCACTACTTTAGACCAGAGTGCTATGGCACCCTATTCCCTATTATAGTGCACTACTTTAGACCAGAGTCCTATGGCACCTATTCCCTATTATAGTGCACTACTTTAGACCAGAGACCTATGGCACCTATTCCCTATTATAGTGCACTACTTTAGACCAGAGTCCTATGGCACCCTATTCCCTATTATAGTGCACTACTTTAGACCAGAGTCCTATGGCACCCTATTCCCTATTATAGTGCACTACTTTAGACCAGGACCCTATGGCACCCTATTCCCTATTATAGTGCACTACTTTAGACCAGAGTCCTATGGCACCCTATTCCCTATTATAGTGCACTACTTTAGACCAGAGTCCTATGGCACCCTATTCCCTATTATAGTGCACTACTTTAGACCAGAGTCCTATGGCACCCTATTCCCTATTATAGTGCACTATTTTAGACCAGAGTCCTATGGCACCCTATTCCCTATTATAGTGCACTACTTTAGACCAGAGTCCCTATGGCACCCTATTCCCTATTATAGTGCACTACTTTAGACCAGAGTCCTATGGCACCCTATTCCCTATTATAGTGCACTACTTTAGACCAGAGTCTATGGCACCCTATTCCCTATTATAGTGCACTACTTTAGACCAGAGTCCTATGGCACCCTATTCCCTATATAGTGCACTATTTTAGACCAGAAGTCCTATGGCACCTATTCCCTATTATAGTGCACTACTTTAGACCAGAGTCCTATGGCACCCTATTCCCTATTATAGTGCACTACTTTAGACCAGAGTCCTATGGCACCCTATTCCCTATTATAGTGCACTACTTTAGACCAGAGTCCTATGGCACCCTATTCCCTATTATAGTGCACTACTTTAGACCAGAGTCCTATGGCACCCTATTCCCTATATAGTGCACTACTTTAGACCAGAGTCCTATGGCACCCTATCCCCTATATAGTGCACTACTTTAGACCAGAGTCCTATGGCACCCTATCCCCTATATAGTGCACTACTTTAGACCAGAGTCCTATGGCACCCTATTCCCTATATAGTGCACTATTTTAGACCAGAGTCCTATGGCACCCTATTCCCTATTATAGTGCACTACTTTAGACCAGAGTCCTATGGCACCCTATTCCCTATATAGTGCACTACTTTAGACCAGAGTCTATGGCACCCTATTCCCTATATAGTGCACTATTTAGACAGAGTCTATGGCACCTATCCCTATATAGTGCACTACTTTAGATCAGGACCTATGGCACCCTATTCCCTATATAGTGCACTACTTTAGACCAGAGCCCTATGGCACCCTATTCCCTATATAGTGCACTACTTTAGACCAGAGTCCTATGGCACCCTATTCCCTATTATAGTGCACTACTTTAGACCAGGACCCTATGGCACCCTATTCCCTATATAGTGCACTACTTTAGACCAGGACCCTATGGCACCCTATCCCCTATATAGTGTACTATTTTAGACCAGAGTCCTATGGCACCCTATTCCCTATATAGTGTACTATTTTAGACCAGAGTCCTATGGCACCCTATTCCCTATTATAGTGCACTATTTTAGACCAGAGCCCTATGGCACCCTATTCCCTATATAGTGCACTACTTTAGACCAGGACCCTATGGCACCCTATCCCCTATATAGTGTACTATTTTAGACCAGAGTCCTATGGCACCCTATTCCCTATATAGTGTACTATTTTAGACCAGAGTCCTATGGCACCCTATTCCCTATATAGTGCACTACTTTAGACCAGAGTCCTATGGCACCCTATTCCCTATTATAGTGCACTACTTTAGACCAGAGTCCTATGGCACCCTATTCCCTATATAGTGCACTACTTTAGACCAGAGTCCTATGGCACCCTATTCCCTATATAGTGCACTACTTTAGACCAGAGTCCTATGGCACCCTATTCCCTATATAGTGCACTACTTTAGACCAGAGTCCTATGGCACCCTATTCCCTATTATAGTGCACTACTTTAGACCAGGACCCTATGGCACCCTATTCCCTATATAGTGCACTACTTTAGACCAGGACCCTATGGCACCCTATCCCCTATATAGTGTACTATTTTAGACCAGAGTCCTATGGCACCCTATTCCCTATATAGTGTACTATTTTAGACCAGAGTCCTATGGCACCCTATTCCCTATTATAGTGCACTATTTTAGACCAGAGCCCTATGGCACCCTATTCCCTATATAGTGCACTACTTTAGACCAGGACCCTATAGCACCCTATCCCCTATATAGTGTACTATTTTAGACCAGAGCCCTATGGCACCCTATTCCCTATATAGTGCACTATTTTAGACCAGAGTCCTATGGCACCCTATTCCCTATATAGTGCACTACTTTAGACCAGAGTCCTATGGCACCCCTATTCCCTATGTAGTGCACACTTTAGACCAGAGTCCTATGGCACCTATTCCCTATATAGTGCAATACTTTAGACCAGAGTCTATGGCACCCTATTCCCTATATAGTGCACTACTTTAGACCAGAGTCTATAGCACCCTATTCCCTATATAGTGCACTACTTTAGACCAGAGTCTATAGCACCCTATTCCATATATAGTGCACTACTTTAGACCAGAGCCCTATGGCACCCTATTCCCTATATAGTGCACTACTTTAGACCAGAGCCCTAGCATTCCCTATTCCCTATATAGTGCACTACTTTAGACCAGAGCCCTATGGCACCCTATTCCCTATATAGTGCACTACTTTAGACCAGAGCCCTATAGAACCTATTCCCTATATAGTGCACTACTTTAGACCAGGACCCTATGACACCCTATTCCCTATATAGTGCACTACTTTAGACCAGAGCCCTATGGCACACTATTCCCTATATAGTGCACTACTTTAGACCAGGACCCTATGACACCCTATTCCCTATATAGTGCACTACTTTAGACCAGAGTCCTATGGCACCCTATTCCCTATATAGTGCACTACTTTAGACCAGAGTCCTATGGCACCCTATTCCCTATATAGTGCACTACTTTAGACCAGAGTCCTATGGCACCCTATTCCCTATATAGTGCACTACTTTAGACCAGAGTCCTATGGCACCCTATTCCCTATATAGTGCACTACTTTAGACCAGAGCCCTATGGCACCCTATTCCCTATATAGTGCACTACTTTAGACCAGAGACCTATGGCACCCTATTCCCTATATAGTGCACTACTTTAGACCAGAGTCCTATGGCACCCTATTCCCTATATAGTGCACTACTTTAGACCAGAGTCCTATGGCACCCTATTCCCTATATAGTGCACTACTTTAGACCAGAGCCCTATGGCACCCTATCCCCTATATAGTGCACTACTTTAGACCAGAGTCCTATGGCACCCTATTCCCTATATAGTGCACTACTTTAGACCAGAGCCCTATGGCACCCTATTCCCTATTATAGTGCACTACTTTAGACAGAGTCCTATGGCACCCTATTCCCTATATAGTGCACTACTTTAGACCATGTAGTCACTATGGCACCCTATTCCCTATATATACTGCACTACTTTAGACCAGAGCCCTATGGCACCCTATTCCCTATATAGTGCACTATTTTAGACCAGAGTCCTATGGCACCCTATTCCCTATATAGTGCACTACTTTAGACCAGAGCCCTATGGCACCCTATTCCCTATTATAGTGCACTACTTTAGACCAGAGTCCTATGGCACCCTATTCCCTATATAGTGCACTACTTTAGACCAGAGACCTATGGCACCCTATTCCCTATATATAGTGCACTACTTTAGACCAGAGTCTATGGCACCCTATTCCCTATAGTGCACTACTTTAGACCAGAGTCCTTTAATGGCACCCTATTCATATATAGTGCACTACTTTAGACCAGGAATCTATGGCACCCTATTCCCTATATAATTACTACTTTAGACCAGAGTCCTATGGCACCCTATTCCCTATATAGTGCACTACTTTAGACCAGAGTCCTATGCCCCTATTCCCTATTATAGCTCAAGGGGTGGAAAGAGTATTGAGATATCTACTCAATTAGAAGTACTTTTACTTTAATTACATTTAAACTTTTACTTTAACGTCAATGGATACCCGGACTATTTACTTCGTGCCCCCACCCCACCCCCCACCAACCCCTCTTTTACTCTACTGCTACTCTCTGTTTATCTTATATGCATAGTCACTTTAACCATATCTACATGTACATACTACCTCAATCAGCCTGACTAACCGGTGTCTGTATGTAGCCTCTCTACTGTATATAGCCTCTGTGTGTGTGTGTGCGTGTGCATGTGCGTGTGCACGTGTGCGTGTGTGTGTGTGTGTGTGTGGTTACGTACTGTGTTTGTGTATTCAAAGCATGTGCTTTTCAGTATGTTTCAATATACTGTATCTGTATTATAAAACACGTGCTGTGACATCATCTCTGTGCGACCACAGTAACCGGGAGAGCAGGAGGGCTCCGTACAGTCTATCCCACACACTGTCTGGCAACACAGACCTGTAATCTAGCTCCTGATGGACTGACACATGTGGACACACAGAAAGACACACGTGGACACACAGATAGACACTCACACACAGGCACAAACACACAGACACACACACACAGTCACACACACACACCGCTGATAGAGTATACATTTTCCATCCCTCACTCATAAGCCCATTGTCACTTCCTGTTGATGGCATTGCTACTTAAACTACGATACTTCCTGTTGATGTCCTTGCTACTCAAATTATGGTATATCTCTCTCCCTCCCTCTCTCTCTCTTTCTCTCTCTCTCTCCCTCTCTCTCTCTCTCCCTCTCTCCTTCTCTCTCTCTCTCCTTCTCTCTCTCTCCTTCTCTCTCTCTCTCTCTCTCTCTCTCTCCTTCTCTCTCTCCCTCTCTATCCCTCTCGCCACCCCTCCCTCCCTGTAATGAATGCAGCAGATCTAGTCACCCGTAGCCAACTAAAACAGGACCCATAGTCACAGAACTGGCTGTTCTATATTCTATACATCCCCTGTCTGTGTCCCAAATGGCTGTTCTATATTCTATACATCCCCTGTCTGTGTCCCAAATGGCTGTTCTATATTCTATACATCCCCTGTCCTGTCTCTTCTGACTGACAAAACAGCTTATTAACAACGTAGAAAAGTCAGTTGGATGAGAAAGTTTGGGAGCTTTCTAGATCAAACACATCTCTGATCTGAATCCACTGCAGTGTGGAAACTGCCAACCCAAACACGTCACCCCTGATTTGACGCCCCTGTCAATTATATTGTATTTGTACTGTGTGAAAGAGAGACAGTTGGGCTCTCAACTGATACACAGTACACGTACACAACACACATACACAACACAGCTATCACACCGTCTTCACACACCACTCCCATAGCCTTCACACACCCCTCACACACCCCTCACACAGCCTTCACACAGCCTTCACACACCCCTTACACAGCCTTCACACAGCCTTCACACAGCCTTCACACACCCCTCACACACCCCTCACACAGCCTTCACACAGCCTTCACACAGCCTTTCACACACCCCTCACATGCCCTCTCCACACCCCTCACAGCCTTCACACCCCTCACACAGCCTTCACACAGCCTTCACACAGCCTTCACCACCCCTCACACAGCCTTCACACACCCCTCACACAGCCCTTCACACAGCCTTCCACACCCTCACACACACACTCCCACACACCCCTCACACACCCCTCACACAGCCTTCACACAGCCTTCACACACCCCTCACACCCCTCACACATGCTTCACACACCCCTCACACAGCCTTCACACACCCCTCACACAGCCTTCCACAACCTTCACACACCCCTCACACCCTCACACACACCTCACACACCCCCTCACACAGCCTTCACACAGCCTTCACACAGCCTTCACACACCCCTCACACTCACACACAGCCTTCACACCCCCTCACACAGCCTTCACAGCCTTCACACAGCCTTCACACACCCTCATCCATCTCCACAGCCTTCACACCCCCTCACACAGCCTTCACACACCCCTCACACAGACTTCACACACCCCTCACACAGCCCTCACACAGCCTTCACACAGCCTTCACACACCACTCCCACAGCCTCCACACACCCCTCACACAGCCTTCACACACCCCTCACACAGCCTTCACACAGCCTTCACACCTCCCTCACACAGCCTTCACACACCCCTCACACACCCCTCACACAGCCTTCACACAGCCTTCACACCCCTCACACAGCAGCCTTCCACACCCCTCACACAGCCTTCACACACCCCTCACACCACTCACGACCTTCACAACATTCACCCCTCACACACCCCTCACACAGCCTTCACACAGCCCTCACACACCCCTCACACATCCCTCACACAGCCTTCACACACCCCTCACACAGCTTTCACACCGTCTTCACACACCACTCCCATAGACTTCACACACCCCTCACACAGCCTTCACACACCCCTCACACAGCCTTCACACAGCTTTCACACACCACTCCCACAGCCTTCACACAGACTTCACACACCCCTCACACACCCCTCACACAGCCTTCACACAGCCTTCACACAGCCTTCACACAGCCTTCACACAGCCTTCACACACCCCTCACACAGCCTTCACACACCCCTCACACAGCCTTCACACACCCCTCACACAGCATTCACACACCCCTCCCACAGCCTTCACACATCCCTCACACACCCCTCACACAGCCTTCACACAGACTTCAAACACCACTCCCACAGCCTTCACACACCCTCACACAGCCTTCACACAGACTTCAAACACCACTCCCACAGCCTTCACACACCCCTCACACACCCCTCACACAGCCTTCACACAGCCTTCACACACCACTCACACAGCCTTCACACACCCCTCACACAGCATTCACACACCCCTCACACAGCCTTCACACATCCCTCACACACCCCTCACACAGCCTTCACACAGACTTCAAACACCACTCCCACAGCCTTCACACAGCCTTCACACACCCCTCACACAGCCTTGCAGTCTGGTGCCGGAGAACAGCAGAGTCTGAAACATTTAATAGAGTCTCAAATTCTCTGTTCTGGTTCAGAACTCGAGTTCCTAAATGGAAGTCATTTCCCTGTTTAGTGCACTACATAAGGCCCATTGGTCTCTAGTGCCATGTGGGACGCTGACCAATAACCAATCACCTCAGAGGGCTGTGGAGGCGTGATCCAGCAGGGAGTGACCTCATCCAGTCCACCAATTATAGAGCTGATACGACCCCCCCCCCCCACACACACACACACTAACACACACACCAACTATAACACATACTACCCCCACCCCCACACACACTAACACAC
>NW_027015245.1:0-11906 GCF_036934945.1 Oncorhynchus masou masou
GTGAACAGTTACTATGGATACACGATGAACTGTTACTTCTACTGAGTAGTATGGATACAAGGTGAACTGTTACTATGGATACAAGATGAACTGTTACTTCTACTGAGTAGTATGGTTACAAGGTGAACTGTTACTTCTGTACTGAGTATGGGATACAAGGTGAACTGTTACTATGGATACAAGATGAACTGTTACTTCTACTGATCAGTATGGATACAAGGTGAACTGTTACTATGGATACAATATGAACTGTTACTTCTACTGAGTAGTATGGATACAAGGTGAACTGTTACTATGGATACAAGATGAACTGTTACTTCTACTGAGTAGTATGGATACAAGGTGAACTGTTACTTCTACTGAGTAGTATGGATACAAGGTGAACTGTTACTATGGATACAAGATGAACTGTTACTTCTACTGATCAGTATGGATACAAGGTGAACTGTTACTATGGATACAATATGAACTGTTACTTCTACTGAGTAGTATGGATACAAGGTGAACAGTTACTATGGATACACGATGAACTGTTACTTCTACTGAGTAGTATGATACAAGGTGAACTGTTACTATGGATACAAGATGAACTGTTACTTCTACTGAGTAGTATGGATACAAGGTGAACTGTTACTTCTACTGAGTAGTATGGATACAAGGTGAACTGTTACTATGGATACAAGATGAACTGTTACTTCTACTGATCAGTATGGATACAAGGTGAACTGTTACTATGGATACAATATGAACTGTTACTTCTACTGAGTAGTATGGATACAAGGTGAACTGTTACTATGGATACAATATGAACTGTTACTTCGACTGTGGAGTAGTATGGATACAAGGTGAACTGTTACTATGGATACAAGGTGAACTGTTACTTCTACTGGGAGTAGTATGGATACAAGGTGAACCGTTACTATGGATACAATATGAACTGTTACTTCTACTGAGTAGTATGGATACAAGGTGAACTGTTACTATGGATACAAGGTGAACTACATTTCTACTGAGTAGTATGGATACAAGATGAACTGTTACTTCTACTGATCAGTATGGATGAACTGTTAATGGATACAATATGAACTGTTACTTCTACTGAGTAGTATGGATACAAGGTGAACTGTTACTATGGATACAAGATGAACTGTTACTTCTACTGATCAGTATGGATACAAGGTGAACTGTTACTATGGATACAATATGAACTGTTACTTCTACTGAGTAGTATGGATACAAGGTGAACAGTTACTATGGATACACGATGAACTGTTACTTCTACTGAGTAGTATGGATACAAGGTGAACTGTTACTATGGATACAAGATGAACTGTTACTTCTACTGAGTAGTATGGATACAAGGTGAACTGTTACTTCTACTGAGTAGTATGGATACAAGGTGAACTGTTACTATGGATACAAGATGAACTGTTACTTCTACTGATCAGTATGGATACAAGGTGAACTGTTACTATGGATACAATATGAACTGTTACTTCTACTGAGTAGTATGGATACAAGGTGAACTGTTACTATGGATACAATATGAACTGTTACTTCGACTGAGTAGTATGGATACAAGGTGAACTGTTACTATGGATACAAGGTGAACTGTTACTTCTACTGAGTAGTATGGATACAAGGTGAACTGTTACTATGGATACAATATGAACTGTTACTTCTACTGAGTAGTATGGATACAAGGTGAACTGTTACTATGGATACAAGGTGAACTGTTACTTCTACTGAGTAGTATGGATACAAGATGAACTGTTACTTCTACTGAGTAGTATGGATACAAGGTGAACTGTTACTATGGATACAAGGTGAATTGTTACTTCTACTGAGTAGTATGGATACAAGATGAACTGTTACTTCTACTGAGTAGTATGGATACAAGATGAACTGTTACTATGGATACAAGATGAACTGTTTCTTCTACTGAGTAGTATGGATACCAGATGAACTGTTACTATGGATACAAGATGAACTGTTACTTCTACTGAGTAGTATGGATACAAGGTGAACTGTTACTATGGATACAAGATGAACTGTTACTTCTACTGAGTAGTATGGATACAAGATGAACTGTTACTTCTACTGAGTATTATGGATACAAGATTAACTCTTCACCAAAGACACAACAACAAAACCAGTCAAAACAAAAAGGTCAAGGTTCAGCGGTGATCAAAGGAGCAGACACATTAATAAATCGAGCACCTGCACACACATTCGGAAACTACTCAACACACACACACACCCCACGCGCACACACCCACACACACACACACACACACACACACACACACACACACACACACACACACACACACACACACACACACACACACACACACACAGTTCTCGCCATTCACAAAATGGCTACAGGGTGATGTGATGGTGACGTCACTCAGATGGACACAGTGCAAGCAGCACACTACTCTGATGGCAGTGTGAAATGGCTGCACCACAAGCTAGCACAGGGGAACAGAGAAAATGGTACAGGAAGTATTAAATAGTACTGCAGCCAGGTCAGGCAAAGGCAGCACTTCCTAATGTGGAATTGGAATGTTTTAATGGAAGGCGGGAGGTCTGAAAAGGAATTAAGAGCTACAGTCACCAGTGGGCTCTACATGAGCTGTTTCTTGTGGGATGGAAGAGTTATACTATGCTAAGACAGTAGTATGGCTATAGTGATTATACAGGTATCATGGTCTTTAGCAAGACTCAGAGATATGACATCCTCATCACACATGGTGGGGCAACTTCCAGCTTACAGATGTCAACACACACTCATAGTAATACATCCCTGTCCACTGACAGGTCATCATTGTAAATAAGAATATATTCTTAATCGACTTTCCTGTATACATGAAATAAACAGATATATGAAGACTTCCTCTCTCTCACACCTTTCGCTCAGGACATCAAGATTTCCGAGATGAAGCTGATATTGACTTCCACATCGGAGCTGCTGGAGCCAGCGGAGGTGACACTCAGGGAGTCCGCTCCATCACCCTCCACCTCCACCCGAGCCCCCAGGCAGGGGGCGTAACGCAGCTGGTCAAAGGACTTGGAGTGGGAGCTGCCCGCACTGCTGCAGCCTGGCTCCGAGCTGGCAGGCTGGCGACTGAGAGAGGGAGTGAAGAAATGGGAGGGAGAGAGACAGAGAGAGGGGAGAGATGGAAGAGAAAATGCAGGTTGAGAGCAAGAGCGGGAGAAAAGAAGAGCGTGTATAATGAGTTGAAACACATTGACACAAATAGACTGTAAATCATATAGAGCACCTATTGAACAGAAATAACTTCCTGCAATAATATTTATTGACTTACTCGCTCCAGCGTTTGATGATTCCTGTGTTCTTCTTCTTGAGAGTGTTGGAGGCTGACTCTGACAATGGCTCGATCTCACATGACTGGCTGTAACTGTGGAAAAACACACAAAGAAGAGCATGTGTTTGTGTGTTCCGGTCTTTCATTACTCCTCCTTTTTTTCAAAGTCTCCTCTCTTCCCCCTACTGTTCCTCACACCCACAGCAATCTATTTATGGTGCAGTGTGAAAATACTCTTTCATGTATTTGTCACAGAATACTATATCTGTTCTCTCTCTACCTCTCAGCCTCTGTGAGTTTGTCCACACCGGAGAACCACTCCGGAAACGCTTGTTTCGGGTGAAGTTATAGTTGTTGCAGGCCAGCTGCAGAAGCTTGATCTGGGCAATCACCTCAAACTCCTATACAACCAGAGGAAAGAAAATGATCAATATGCACTCACATCTTCATCATCATTGTAATCACCATAATCATCATCACACTTTAAATTCATATTGCATTTCTCACCTTCCTCCTTCTCAAAATTGATCAGCCCTCCCTGTAAACAAGAAAATATGTTATTCAGAACAGAAATTGGGTTGTGTGTAATTTTGAGGAAAGAGGGGATGTGTGAGTGTGTGTCTGTGTGTGTGTGTGCCACTCACGTCCAGGTAGTCCTTCATGGCTGTGTCCATCATGACTAGGTCTGTAAGGAAAGTGCCCAGGTAGGGAATGGTCCCCTGCATCACACTCTGAAATAAACAAACAGGCAGGCAGAGACTGGTGTTAGCGTGTGTTTCAAGTTTTTAATGTCACATGCACAAGTACTGTGAAATCACAACCCAACAATGCAATAATCAAGAACAATATATTACTAGTAAGAAAAAAAATCACACGAGAAATAAGAATAAGACATTTGAAATACACAATAAAGTACCGGTAAGTAAGTAAACATACTATATACCGGAAATATTTTAAAAAGTCAGTTCCAATACCATATTTACATGTGCAGGGATCCTGGGGTGATGGAGGTAGATATGTATAGGGGTAAGGTGACAGGGATACTGGGGTGATGGAGGTAGATATGTATAGGGGTAAGGTGACAGGGATACTGGGGTGATGGAGGTAGATATGTATAGGGGTAAGGTGACAGGGATACTGGAGTGATGGAGGTAGATATGTATAGGGGTAAGGTGACAGGGATACTGGAGTGATGGAGGTAGATATGTATAGGGGTAAGGTGACAGAGATCCTGGGGTGATGGAGGTAGAAATGTATAGGGGTAAGGTGACAGGGATACTGGGGTGATGGAGGTAGATATGTATAGGGGTAAGGTGACAGGGATACTGGAGTGATGGAGGTAGATATGTATAGGGGTAAGGTGACAGGGATCCTGGGGTGATGGAGGTAGATATGTATAGGGGTAAGGTGACAGGGATCCTGGGGTGATGGAGGTAGATATGTATAGGGGTAAGGTGACAGGGATCCTGGGGTGATGGAGGTAGATATGTATAAGGGTAAGGTGACAGGGATACTGGAGTGATGGAGGTAGATATGTATAGGGGTAAGGTGACAGGATACTGGGGTGATGGAGGTAGATATGTATAGGGGTAAGGTGACAGGGATACTGGGGTGATGGAGGTAGATATGTATAGGGGTAAGGTGACAGGGATACTGGAGTGATGGAGGTAGATATGTATAGGGGTAAGGTGACAGGGATACTGGAGTGATGGAGGTAGATATGTATAGGGGTAAGGTGACAGGGATACTGGAGTGATGGAGGTAGATATGTATAGGGGTAATGTGACAGGGATACTGGGGTGATGGAGGTAGATATGCATGTTAGGTGACAGGGATACTGGAGTGATGGAGGTAGATATGTATAGGGGTAAGGTGACAGGGATACTGGAGTGATGGAGGTAGATATGTATAGGGGTAAGGTGACAGGATCCTGGGGTGATGGAGGTAGATATGTATAGGGGTAAGGTGACAGGGATACTGGGGTGATGGAGGTAGATATGTATAGGGGTAAGGTGACAGGGATACTGGGGTGATGGAGGTAGATATGTATAGGGGTAAGGTGACAGGGATACTGGGGTGATGGAGGTAGATATGTATAGGGGTAAGGTGACAGGGATACTGGAGTGATGGAGGTAGATATGTGATAGGGGTAAGGTGACAGGGATACTGGGGTGATGGAGGTAGATATGTATAGGGGTAAGGTGACAGGGATACTGGGGTGATGGAGGTAGATATGTATAGGGGTAAGGTGACAGGGATACTGGAGTGGTGGAGGTAGATATGCACAGGGGTAAGGTGACAGGAATACTGGAGTGATGGAGGTAGATATGTATAGGGGTAAGGTGACAGGGATCCTGGGGTGATGGAGGTAGATATGTATAGGGGTAAGGTGACAGGGATCCTGGGGTGATGGAGGTAGATATGTATAGGGGTAAGGTGACAGGGATACTGGGGTGATGGAGGTAGATATGTATAGGGGTAAGGTGACAGGGATACTGGAGTGGTGGAGGTAGATATGCACAGGGGTAAGGTGACAGGAATACTGGAGTGATGGAGGTAGATATGTATAGGGGTAAGGTGACAGGGATCCTGGGGTGATGGAGGTAGATATGTATAGGGGTAAGGTGACAGGGATACTGGGGTGATGGAGGTAGATATGTATAGGGGTAAGGTGACAGGGATACTGGAGTGGTGGAGGTAGATATGTATAGGGGTAAGGTGACAGGTATACTGGGGTGATGGAGGTAGATATGTACAGGGGTGACTAGGCAACTGGATAGAAGATAAACAGAGTGGCAGCAGCTTGCAGGTGAGTGGGAGTGTGGGTGTGCGGGTGTGTAGAGTCAGTATAAATGTATGTGCATATTATGTGTGAGAGCAGATGATGGAGTGAGTGTTTGTGTGTGTGTTGGAGTGAAAAGTGTGTGTGTGTGTGTGTGTGTGTGTGTGTGTGTGTGTGTGTGTGTGTGTGTGTGTGTGTGTGTGTGCGTGCGTGTAGGGCCCTGTGTGTGTCCAGAGAGACTGAAATAAAAAGGTCAATAAAGATACGAGGTAAACTCGGTCTGTGTAGTTATTTTGTTTGTTATTTATCAGTTGTATTGCTTGGGGATAGAAGCTGTTCAAGAGCCTGCTGGGGTCAGATCTGACACACCTTATGCCGTGAGGCAGCAGAGAAAATAGTCTACGGCCTGGCCTGGGTGGTTGGAGTCTTTGGCGATTTTCCGGGCCTTCTTTTCACACCGCCTGATATAGAGGTCCTGAATGGCAGGAAGCTCGTTCTCAGTGACGTACGTAGCGCCATGCGATCGAGGGCGGTGCTATTGCCATACCAAGCAGTGATGCAGTCAGTCAATATGCTTTCAAATGGTACAACTGTAGAACTTTTCAGGATTTGAGGGTCCGTGCCAAACCTTTTCATCCTCCTGAGTGGAAGAGGTGCATTAGCTCCTTCTTCATGACTGTACGTGTGTGTTTGGACATTTTCAGTCTTTAGTGATTTGGACACCGAGGAACTTGAAGCTGTCGACCTGCTCCACTGCCGCCCGTCGATGTGGATTGGGGTGTGCTCACCCCCCATTTCCTATAGTCCACGATCAGCTCCTTGGTCTTGCTGACGTTGAGGGAGAGGTTGTTGCTCTGGCACCACACTGACCTCCTCCCTGTAGGCTGACTCATTGTCGCCGGTGCTCAGGCCTACCACCGTCATGTCATCAGTGAACTTGATAATGGCGTTGAAGTCATCCGTTGAAGTCGTACACAGTCGTAGGTGAACAGCGAGTACAGGAGGGGACTAAGCACACACCCCTGTGGGGCTCCTGTGTTAAGGGTCAGTGTGGTGGAGGTGATGTTGCCTACCCTTACCACCTGGAGTCGGCACGTCAAGTCCAGGATCCAGTTGCAGAGGTATGTGTTCAGACCCAGAGTCCTAAGCTTGGTGACGAGCTTGAGGGGATAATGGTGTTAAACGCTGAGCTGTAGTCAATGAACAGCATTCTCACATACAGTGCATTCGGAAATTATTCAGACACCTTGACTTTTTCCACATTTTGTTACGTTACAGCTTTATTCTGAAATTGATTAAATATTTTTTCTCCCTCATCAATCTACACACAATACCCCATAATGACAAAGTGAAAACAGGTTTTTAGAAATACCTTACTTACATAAGTATTCAGACCCTTTGCTATGAGACTCGAAATTGAGCTAAGGTGCATCCTGTTTCCATTGATCAACCTTGAGATGTTTCTACAACTAGATTGGAGTCCACCTGTGGTAAATACAATGTATTGGACATGATTTGGAAAGGCACACACGCATCTATATAAGGTCCACAGTTGACAGTGCATGTCAGAGCAAAAACCAAGCCATGATGTCGAAGGAATTGTCTGTAGATCTCCGAGACAGGATTGTGTTGAGGCACAGATCTGGGGAAGGGTACCAAAAAATGTCTGCAGCATTGAAGGTCCCCAAGAACATTCTTAAATGGAAAAAGTTTGGAACCACTAAGACTCTTCCAAGAGCTGGCCACCTGGCCAAACTGAGCAATCCGGGGTGAAGGGCCCTGGTCAGGGAGGTGACAAAGAACCCGATGGTTACTCTGACAGAGCTCCTCTGTGGAGATGGGAGAAACTTCCAGAAGGACAACCATCTCTGCAGCACTCCAACAATCAGGCCTTTATGGTAGGTGGCCAGACAGAAGCCTCTCTGAGTAAAAAGGCACATGACAGCCCGCTTGGAGTTTGCCAAAGAGCACCTAAAGGACTCTGACCATGAGAAACAAGATTCTCTGTTCTGATGAGAGATTGAACTCTTTGCCCTGAATGCCAAGCATCACATCTAGAGAAACCTGGCGCCATCCCTACAGTAAATCATGGTGGGCAGCATCATGCTGTGGGGAAATGTTTCAGCAGCAGGGACTGGGAGACTAGTCAGAATCGAGGGAAATATGAATGGAGCAAAAGTACAGAGAGATGCTTGATGAAAACCTGCTCCAGAGCGATCAGGACCTCAGACTGGGGTGAAGGTTCACTTTCCAACAGGACAACGACCCTAAACACACAGCCAAGACAACGCAGGTGTGGCTCGGGACCAGTCTCTGAACATCCTTGGTGGCCCAGCCAGAGCCTGGACTTGAACCTGACCGAACATCTCTGGGAGAGACCTGAAAATAGCTGTGCAGCAACGCTCCCCATCCAACTTGACAGAGCTTGAGAGGATCTGCAGAGAAGAATAGGAGAAACTTCCCAAATACAGGTGTGCCAAGCTTGTAGTGTCATACCCAGGAAGACTTGAGGCTGTAATCGCTGCCAAAGGTGCTTCAACAAAGTACTGAGTAAAGGGGTTTGAATACTTATGGAAATGTGATATTTCCGTTTTTTGTTTGTAATAAATTTGCAAAGATTTAAAAAAAAAATGTTTTTGCTTTGTCATTATGTGGTATTGTGTGTAGATTGATGAGTGGGAAAAAACCATTTAAATCAATTTTAGAATAAGGATGATACGTGGAAAAAAATCAAAGGTCTGAATACTTTCCGAATGCACTGTAGTTATTCCTCTTATCTAGGTGGGCGAGGGCAGTGTGGGGAGCAATTGAGATTGGGTCTAAGGGTCTGTTGGGGCAGTATGCAAAATTGAGTGGGTCTAGGGTAGCTGGAATGGTGGAGTTAATGTGTGCCATAACCAGCCTCTCAAAGCCCTTCATTAGCACTTCACAGAAGTGAGTGCAACAGGGCGGTAATCATTGTGGCATGAATCCTTAAGAGATCTCAGTAACAGGGATCATTGTGGTCATCTTAAAACGTGGGGATTACATACTGGGACAAGGAGAGGTTGAAAATGACCGTGAACATGCCTGCCAGCTGTTCTGCACAGGCAGAGAACGTGTCCTGGAATACCGACGGGGCCCGCGGCCTTGCAGCTGTTGACCTGATTAAAGACCCTTCTCACGTCGGCCTTGGAGAGCGAGATTAGTCCTCTGGGTCGGTGACAGCACTCACACCCGGGTCGGTGTCAAAGCGTACATAAAATGCATGGAGTTGGGTCTTCCTTTGTGATCCGTAATGGACTGTAGCCCTTGACACATGCGGGTGGCGTCGGAGCCTGTGTAGTATGAATCCACCTTATTCCTATATTGTCTTTTTGCTCGTTTGAGGACTCTGGAGGTCATAGCGGTACTTCTTGTACTTATTCCTGTCCTCGGCCGTAGCCTCAGGGTTGTCTACGATATCTCTGTATGGGGTAGCCTTGTCCTTTAGTTTAGTGCCAACCTTGGTGTTAATCCAGGACTTTTGGTTGGGGAAGCAGCGAACCCTCACCGTGGGTACAACGTCACTGATGCATTTTCTAATTAAGCCGATGACGGAGGTGGTTAGCTCGTCGATGTTGTGTGTGTGTGTGTGTGTGTGTGTATGTGTGTGTGTGTGTGTGTGTGTGTGTGTGTGTGTGTGTACGTGTGTGTGTACGTGTGTACGTGTGTGTGTGTACGTGTGTGTGTGTGTGTGTGTGTGTGTGTGTGTGTGTGTGTGTACGTCTGTACGTGTGTACGCGTGTGTGTGTGTGTGTGTGTGTGTGTGTGTGTGTGTGTACGTCTGTACATGTGTACGCGTGTGTGTGTGTACGTGTGCATGCATTACTTTGCTAGTGATTAAATAATGAGTAACGTCCATTTTCCATCAGGGGGAAAAAATTATATGGAAATCAATAATTGAATATCTGCATCTCCCTCTGTGGACACTGCTTATATAAATGAGCTATCTACAGCTGGCTGCTGTTCCCAGTTCAATTGTCATATGATTACATTGTAATTACAGTCAAATTAAGCTGTAAAGTTGCATATCACCACTAGAGTGAGCTGTGAGCATTTTGCGAGTCAGATTGATTCCCCAAACAACCACTAGAGGGCGGTGTGTCCCTTCTTATTCTATACACCACAGAGAGAACAATGACATGAATCCCTTATTGTGAACAACAAAATACTGCACCTCTAAGCTATTTTCTTTAGAGACATCCATGACAGCCATTTACTACAAAGTGGGTCAATTTCAAAGGGAGTGATTTTAAAGTGGAGCAGATGAGTGAGAGTGAAAGGGTGAGAGAGCATTGATCCATAAAATGTACATTCGAGTCATTTAGCAGACGCTCTTATCCAGAGCGACTTACAGGAGCAATTTGGGTTAAGAGCCTTGCTGAAGGGCACAGACAGATTCTTCGCCTCGTCGGCTCAGGGATTCGAACCAGAAAACATGGCAATAGGAGCATGTGTGACTGTGTGTGTCTGAGTGTCAGCAGAGTTCAGTGAGGACAGAGGACCGCTTGTTTTCTATTCTATGGCGTCTGGCCCGCTGGAACACTTCCTGACACGGCTTAAGATAAACCAGTCGGTCTAATCTACAGGGCCAAGATGGGGTGCTTTGACTACATCTGTCACCTCTCGCTCTCTTTTTCTTTCATTTACATCTTTCCCTCTCTTTCTGTCCCTCACCAAACTAACTATCTTAAGATGAATGCACTCATCATCTCTCGCTCTTGTAAGGCTCTCTGGCTCTCACTCGGTCTTCATTTTTTGACCTCCCCTATACTCTCTCATCCTCTGTCTGTCAGAACATTTCATCTCTCCCTCTGCTTTCTCCCTGCTTTTCATGTCATCTCTCCCTCTGCTTTCTCCCTGCTTTTCATGTCATCTCTCCCTCTGCTTTCTCCCTGCTTTTCATGTCATCTCTCCCTCTGCTTTCTCCCTGCTTTTCATGTCATCTCTCTCTCTGCTTTCTCCCTGCTTTTCATGTCATCTCTCTCTCTGCTTTCTCCCTGCTTTTCATGTCATCTCTCTCTGCTTTCTCTCTGCTTTTCATGCCATCCTCCATGTCATCTCTCTCTGCTTTTCATGTCATCTCTCTGCTTTTCATGTCATCTCTCTCTGCTTTTCATGTCATCTCTCTCTGCTTTTCATGTCATCTCTCTCTCTGCTTTCTCTCTGCTTTTCATGCCATCTCTCTGCTTTCTCACTGCTTTTCATGTCATCTCTCTCTGCTCTCTCTCTGCTTTTCATGTCATCTCTCTCTGCTTTTCATGTCATCTCTCACTCTGCTTTTTCTCTGCTTTTCATGTAATCTCTCTCTCTGCTTTTCATGTCATCTCACTCTGCTTTTCATGTCATCTCTCTGCTTTCTCCCTGCTTTTCATGTCATCTCTCTCTGCTTTCCATGTCATCTCTCTCTGCTTTCTCCCTGCTTTTCATGTCATCTCTCTCTCTGCTTTCTCCCTGCTTTTCATGTCATCTCTCTCCCTGCTTTTCATGTCATCTCTCCCTGCTTTTCATGTCATCTCTCTCCCTGCTTTTCATGTCATCTCTCTCTGCTTTTCATGTCATCTCTCACTCTGCTTTCTCTCTGCTTTCCATGTCATCTCTCTCTGCTTTCTCTGATTTTCATGTAATCTCTCTCTCTGCTTTTCATGTCATCTCTCTCTGCTTTCTCCCTGCTTTTCATGTCATCTCTCTCTCTGCTTTCTCCCTGACTTTCATGTCATCTCTCTCCCTGCTTTTCATGTCATCTCTCCCTGCTTTTCATGTCATCTCTC
>NW_027015246.1:2500-5000 GCF_036934945.1 Oncorhynchus masou masou
TCCCATCCATGTCTCTCTCTCTCCACTACTCCATCCCATCCATGTCTCTCTCTCTCCACTACTCCATCCATCCATGTCTCTCTCTCTCCACTCTCCATCCCATCCATGTCTCTCTCCTCTCCACTACTCCATCCCATCCATGTCTCTCTCTCTCCACTACTCCATCCCATCCATGTCTCTCTCTCTCTCTCACTACTCCATCCCATCCATGTCTCTCTCTCTCCACTACTCCATCCCATCCATGTCTCTCTCCTCACTACTCCATCCCATCCATGTCTCTCTCTCTCCACTACTCCATCCCATCCATGTCTCTCTCTGTCCCTCCTCCCTCTCTACAGAAGAGGATCCTGATAGGGGTTTGCCTTGCTGTCTCTCTAACCATCCTCATCATATCTCTGGCTGTCGGGCTCAGTTAGGGGAGCCACCAACATCCAAGCCTGAGGCTGGGTCACCCTTCTGGGCTGAGAGAGACCTGGTTTAGGGCCTTGGCACCTCCCAGAGGATGGCTCCAAGTCTTCCACACTCTGGTCTAGCTTCACCCACCATGGATATAAGAAGTCAAATAGTGAAGAGCTGGAACACATAGTTACTGGGCAGACCGGTTCTGTACCCCGGCACACTGACTCGGTACCGGTACCCGCTGTACATAGCCTCGTTATTGTTATTGTGTTACTTTTAAAAAAATCATTTTTTTCCTTTTTGTTTATTTGGTAAATAGTGAAGAACACAGGTTCTGCTACTACTTCATGTTGAGCATGACACGTCCATAGAAATCCCATGGACACAATTGATAGATCTCAATGAAACTACCAACGGCAGGATAGTGGGTTTGATTCCTGGGACCACCCGTACATGAAATGGGCTGCTAGTTGCTTTGTTTTATACTTGTTAATATCAGATATTATTGAGCTGTCTGTGTCCTCCGCCATCACCCTACGTGTGTCCTCACGCCATCACCCTACACGTGTGTCCTCACGCCCATCAACCTACACGTGTGTCCGTGCGCCATCACCCTACATGTGTGTCCTCACGCCATCACCCTACACGTGTGTCCTCACGCCATTCCCCTACATGTGTGTCCTCACGCCATCACCCTACACGTGTGTCCTCACGCCATCACCCTACACGTGTCCTCACGCCATCACCCTACACGTGTGTCCTCACGCCATCCCCCTACACGTGTGTCTGTACTCCATCACCCTACACGTGTGTCTGTACGCCATCACCCTACACGTGTGTCCTCACGCCATCACCCTACACGTGTGTCCGTACGCCATCACCCTACACGTGTGTCCTCACGCCATCACCCTACACGTGTGTCCTCACGCCATCACCCTACACGTGTGTCCTCACGCCATCACCCTACATGTGTGTCCTCACGCCATCCCCCTACACGTGTGTCCGCACGCCATCACCCTACACGTGTCCTCACGCCATCACCCTACACGTGTGTCCGTACGCCATCCCCCTACACGTGTGTCCTCACGCCATCACCCTACACGTGTCCTCACGCCATCCCCCTACACGTGTGTCCTCACGCCATCCCGCTACACGTGTGTCCTCTGCGCCATCACCCTACCGTGTGTCCTCACGCCATCACCCTACACGTGTCCTCCGCATCCCCCTACACGTGTGTCAGTGCGCCACGCCCTACACGTGTGTCCTCACGCCATCACCCTACACGTGTGTCTGTACGCCATCACCCTACACGTGTGTCCGTACGCCATCACCCTACACGTGTGTCTGTACGCCATCACCCTACACGTGTGTCCTCACGCCATCACCCTACACGTGTGTCCTCACGCCATCACCCTACACGTGTGTCTGTACTCCATCACCCTACACGTGTGTCTGTACGCCATCACCCTACACGTGTGTCCTCACGCCATCCCCCTACATGTGTCCCTCACGCCATCACCCTACGTGTGTCCCTCACGCCATCACCCTACATATGTGTCCTCACGCCCATCACCCTACACGTGTGTCCGTACTCCATCACCCTACATGTGTGTCCTCACGCCATCACCCTACACGTGTGTCCGTACTCCATCACCCTACATGTGTGTCCTCACGCCATCACCCTACCGTGTGTCCTCACGTCATCCACCTACGTGTGTCCTCCATCCCCCTACACGTGTGTCCTCACGCCATCACCCTACACGTGTGTCCTCACGCCATCACCCTACACGTGTGTCCTCACGCCATCACCCTACACGTGTGTCCTCACGCCCATCACCCTACACGTGTGTCCTCACGCCATCCCCCCTACATGTGTCCTCACGCCATCCCCCTACATGTGTGTCCTCACGCCATCACCCCTACATGTGTGTCCTCCGCCATCCCCTACACGTGTGTCTATGCGCCATCACCCTACGTGTGTCCTCACGCCATCCCCCTACACGTGTGTCCTCACGCCATCCCCCTACACGTGTGTCCGTGCGCCATCACCCTACACGTGTGTCCTCACGCCCATCACCCTATACGTGTGTCCTCACACCAT
>NW_027015246.1:10000-11905 GCF_036934945.1 Oncorhynchus masou masou
CTTGGTTCCATAGACCCTAACTCACAACACTGGGTTCCATAGACCCTAACTCACAATACTGGGTTCCATAGACCCTAACTCACAATACTGGGTTCCATAGACCCTAACTCACAACACTGGGTTCCATAGACCCTAACTCACAACACTGGGTTCCATAGACCCTAACTCACAACACTGGGTTCCATATACCTAACTCTCAATACTGGGTTCCATAGACCCTAACTCACAATACTGGGTTCCATAGACCCTAACTCACAATACTGGGTTCCATATACCCTAACTCACAACACTGGGTTCCATAGACCCTAACTCACAATACTGGGTTCCATATACCTAACTCACAACACTGGGTTCCATAGACCTAACTCACAACACTGGGTTCCATAGACCCTAACTCACAATACTGGGTTCCATAGACCTAACTCACAATACTGGGTTCCATATACCCTAACTCACAACACTGGGTTCCATAGACCTAACTCACAATACTGGGTTCCATAGACCCTAACTCACAATACTGGGTTCCATATACCTAACTCACAACACTGGGTTCCATAGACCCTAACTCACAATACTGGGTTCCATATACCTAACTCACAACACTGGGTTCCATAGACCCTAACTCACAACACTGGGTTCCATAGACCCTAACTCACAACACTGGGTTCCATAGACCCTAACTCACAACACTGGGTTCCATATACCCTAACTCACAACACTGGGTTCCATAGACCCTAACTCACAACACTGGGTTCCATAGACCCTAACTCACAACACTGGGTTCCATATACCCTAACTCTCAATACTGGGTTCCATAGACCCTAACTCACAATACTGGGTTCCATAGACCCTAACTCACAATACTGGGTTCCATATACCCTAACTCACAACACTGGGTTCCATAGACCCTAACTCACAATACTGGGTTCCATATACCCTAACTCACAACACTGGGTTCCATAGACCCTAACTCACAACACTGGGTTCCATAGACCCTAACTCACAATACTGGGTTCCATAGACCCTAACTCACAATACTGGGTTCCATATACCCTAACTCACAACACTGGGTTCCATAGACCCTAACTCACAATACTGGGTTCCATAGACCCTAACTCACAATACTGGGTTCCATATACCCTAACTCACAACACTGGGTTCCATAGACCCTAACTCACAATACTGGGTTCCATATACCCTAACTCACAACACTGGGTTCCATAGACCCTAACTCACAACACTGGGTTCCATAGACCTAACTCACAACACTGGGTTCCATAGACCCTAACTCACAATACTGGGTTCCATAGACCCTAACTCACAACACTGGGTTCCATAGACCCTAACTCACAATACTTGGTTCCATATACCCTAACTCACAATACTGGGTTCCATAGACCCTAACTCACAACACTGGGTTCCATAGACCCTAACTCACAATACTGGGTTCCATAGACCCTAACTCACAACACTGGGTTCCATAGACCCTAACTCACAACACTGGGTTCCATAGACCCTAACTCACAACACTGGGTTCCATAGACCCTAACTCACAACACTGGGTTCCATAGACCTAACTCACAACACTGGGTTCCATGGGCCCTAACTCACAACACTGGGTTCCATAGACCCTAACTCACAACACTGGGTTCCATAGACCCTAACTCACAACACTGGGTTCCATAGACCTAACTCCACACACTGGGTTCCATAGACCTAACTCACAACACTGGGTTCCATAGACCTAACTCACAACACTGGTTCCATAGACCCTAACTCACAATACTGGGTTCCATAGACCCTAACTCACAATACTGGGTTCCATAGACCCTAACTCACAACACTGGTTCCATAGACCCTAACTCACAATACTGGGTTCCATAGACCCTAACTCACAATACTGGG
>NW_027015247.1:0-11905 GCF_036934945.1 Oncorhynchus masou masou
CAGTACCCCTCCGACGAACGGACGGACTACCCGGGAGCGCCAGGGTGGAGGCGGTAGAAGTCACGAAGCAGGTCGTCATCAAGGATCTGATGCCGAGGAAGTCCAACCCCTCCTCTGGACCATATCCTTCCCAATCCACGAGATATTGGGAACCCCGACCCCGCTCGTCTGGAATCCATTATGCGGCGCACCGTGTAGCAGGACCACCTCCGATCATCCGAGGAGGAGGAGGACGAGGAGGAGGGGCAACAGAGGACTGAGGAGAACCGGCTTGAGGCAGGAGACATGAAAGGTGGGTGTACTGAAGCGTTGCCGGCAATTTGAGTCGGACCACAACAGGGTTAATGATTCTCTCCACCACAAAACGGACCAATGAACTTTGGTGACAGTTTCCTCGACTCAGTCCGTAGAGGAAGATCCCGTGTAGCCAACCAAACCTTATGGCATCCCGGGATGGTATAAGGGGGAGCAGGAATACGGCGACGATTCGCCTGGATCTGATACCGGTCAGAAACTCTAAGGAGGACCTTCCTGGTCCATGCCAGGTCTGGTGGCAACGACGAACGTGGGCCTGGACAGAAGGAACCGGAAGATCCCTCCTGAGAAGGAAACAAGGAGGTTGTATCCGTACAGGCATTGGAAGGGGACATCCCAGTGGCAGATGAAGGAAGGGTATTATGGCCATACTCAACCCAGGGTAATTGAGATGACCAAGAGGTGGGATCAGAGGAGACAAGACAACGCAGCGTGGACTCCATCTTCTGGTTGGCTCTCTCCGCCTGACCATTAGATTGTGGGTGAAATCCAGAAGTGAGACTGACTGTAGCTCCAATGGCCAAACAGAAGGATCTCCAGACAGCAGAGGTAAAACTGAGGACCACGGTCAGAAACAATGTCACTGGGCAATCCGTGGACCCTGAAAACCTCCCTAACCAGGATCTCGGACGTCTCCCGTGGCAGATGGAAGCTTGGAGAGGGACAAAATGAGCAAACTTGCTGAATCTGTCCACAATGGTCAGAATGACCTTGTTTCCAACAGAAGGGGGCAATCCCTGACAAAACCAGGGCCGATGCTACCAAGGTTGCCGAGAATAGGTAGGGGGTGAAGAAGCCCAGAGCTGGGCCGATTGGTACTTTTGTTCTGAGCACAAACAGGACATGCGGCAACAAACCTCCGGGTATCTTCTCCCATGGCAGGCCACCAAAATCGTCTGCGCAGTAGCGCCATAGTCCGAGCAACGCCAGGGTGACAAGCTATCTTGCTGGCATGGGACCATCGAAGAACAGCAGAACGGATCGACTCAGGCACGAACAACCGACCGGGGTGACCGTTACCGTCGGGTTGGCACCGAAGGGCCGCCATCACATCCTCCTCAATCCTCCATGTAACGGGCTCCTACGACAAGGTTCAGGGGAAGAATCGCCCTCAGTCTTGGCCCCACTCTCATCCGTCTTGGAGAACATCCGGACAAGGTTGCCCGCTTTGTCGCTCTTTCACCCAGGTCGGAACGTCAGGGAAAAATTGAAGGCCCAAAAACAAAGCCCACTGGCCTGGACGGGAGTTGAGACGTTTAGCCGATTGGCACGTAAGCCAGATTCTTGGGTCAGTCCAGACCACAAACGGTTGCTCCGCTCCTCCAACCAGTAAAGCCACTCCTCCAAGGCAAGCTTCACAGCAAGAAGCTCCCGGTTACCCACATCGAAGTTTCTCTCAGCTGGTGAAAGACGACAAAGAGAAGGCGTAGGGATGGAGTTTACCATCAGTGGAGCTACGCTGGGGCGCCCCACCCCCACATCAGACGTCCACCCCAACAACAAACTACGGAAGTGTCAGGTTGAGAGAGAATCGTCAAGCAGAATCGGCTCTTCAAGTTCAGAAATGCTCGGTCTGCCTCAGGAGTCCAACAGAAAATTCTGGGTGCAAGACGTCAGAGAAGTTAAAGGGGCGGCCACCCGGCTGTAATCAATGTGGATAAACCTCCGATAGCAAGTCTTCGCAAATCCCAGGAATCTCTGGAGCTGCAATCCCGTACCGGGCCGGGCCCAACTCAACCGCCCGAACCTTCTCTTGGACCATCTTGATCTCACCCCTGAGATGATGTACCCAAGGAAGGATGTAGATGTGGGCGTGAAAATCACACTTCTCTTCCTTCACAAACAGACGGTTCTCCAATAACCACTGCAGGACCTGCTTAACATGCTGGATGTGACTGGAAAGCTCCTTGGAGAAAATCAGGATGTCATCCAGGTAAACGAACACAAACAGACCTATCATATCCCTCAGCACGTCATTCACCAAACTTTGGAACACTGCTGGAGCGTTGGACAGTCCAAACTACATCACCTGGTACTCGAAATGTCCCTTAGGTGTATTGAATCCAGTCAACCACTCGTCCCCCTCTTTGACCTGAACCAGATGATACGCATTGCGTAGATCAAGCTTTGTAAATATATATAATAATATATCCCATTTAGCAGACGCTTTTGTCCAAAGCGACTTACAAGTCGGCTAAGGCCACTACTTTTACATATGGGTGGCCCCAGCGGGAATCGAACCCACGACGCTTGGCGTTGCAAGCGCCATGCTCTACCGACTGAGCCACACAGGACCACGTAAACACAGTAGCACCCTGTAAAGAATCGAAAGCGGAGCTCTTCAAGGGCAAGGGGTACTTGTTCTTGACCGTAATATCATTCAACCCCTCGATAATCAATACATGGTCGAAGAGAGCCATCCTTCTTACTCACAAAACAAATCCAGCTCCCAGGGGTGATGATGAGGGACGAATGAGACCTGCAGCAAGAGACTCCTTTATGTAGGTCTCCAGGGCTTCCCGCTCAGGTCGAGAAATACTGTATAACCGTCCCTTGGGAAAGGCAGCTCCAGGGAACAGCTTAATTGTACAATCATAAGGTCAGTGGGGAGGAAGTGACTGAGCTTTCTGCTTACTGAACACCTCACCCAACTCGTGATATGTTTCAGGAACCAGGGACAAATCAGGAGGAGCAGACTCACTGACCCGACTGGGGACAGCATGAGAACAGGCAGTCCTGAGGCAGTTCGCATGGCAATCAATGCTCCAACTAGTTACCTTACCAGTCACCCAATCGAACGAAGGATTGTGTTCTCTTAGCCAGGGGTATCCAAGAACCAGAGGAACATGGGGGGAAGGCAAAATGAAAAAATAAATAACCTCTGAATGATTCCCCGACAAGTCGGCATCAATGAAGCTGTCATCGGCACCTGAATCGAAAGCGTTAATCGCTAAACTCTAATTATTTATGAGGGTAGCAGGAAAACAAGGTCTGACAGGGCTCTTGAGAGGTTGAAACTGGCTCGCTAACAAACCTCCCAAACTTAACGAGACGAGCAGTTTAACGGGCGCTGAGGACAAACGGAGATGTAATGTCCCGAGCTACCACAGTAGAGGCAGCTGTTGGTCTCACGTCTACGTTGGCGCTCGTCGCAGTTAACCCAAGTGCCGGGTCCACTTGCATAGGTTCAGGATCTGGCGGCAGGACTCCTCCACTAATCCCGTGTGAGGGAAAATGATCAACCCGTTCTGGTCCACTTCCTGACCCGAATGGTAACCGAGTCTCAGATTGATTAGATGGACCCCACTGCTTCTCCCTCCTTCTCTCTCTGACTCTATTATCTACCCGAATAGCTAAGGTGACCAAACTATCTAGGTCACTAGGCTCCGGATAGGAGATCAGCTCGTCCTTGAGTTGCTCCGACAACCCCTGGTAAAAAACCGCTTGTAGTGATTCCTCATTCCAACCACTCTCCACAGCCAATGTCCTGAATTCTATCACAAAGTCTGCCACACTGCAAGCTCAATGGCGAAAAGAGAACAAACGTTTAGCTGCGTCCTTACCTCGGACTGGATGGTCAAAAAGCTTTCTCATCTCTGCCGTGAAACCCTGGTATGACGTCATGCATGTGTCCTGTCGTTCCCAAACAGCTGAAGCCCATTCCAGAGCTCTACCACGCAGCAGCTCAATAGCAAAAGCTATCCTAGCCTTTTCTGTGGCGTAAGAGTAGGGCTGCAGATCAAAAACTAACCCACACTGTAAAAGAAATGAATGGCATCCTCCCAGATCTCACTCGTACTTATCCGGTGTCGGAACCTTGGGCTCACGGAAGGAACCCGCTCCCGAATCGGCAGGTGATATGGGTGAAACAGGTGGTGGATGATCCGCCGGCAACCTGAGCTGATCCTGGATACTCGTTAACCTATCCGATAAGTTCGGATTGAACCCGCTATCTCATGTAGCGCCGTGTTGTGTTGTCCCAACATCTTCTCCTGCTGGGTAATTGTATGGCAAACGGAGTCCAGGTCCGCTGGGTTCATCACTGGCCGGATCGTTCTGTCAGGGTTTACCAGAATGGGACCCAGAAGCAGACCAGGACAAGGTGAGTATAAAGATGGTGAGTATTTATTAATCAATGAGAACGTGGAGGTAGATAGTTCCGGGTGGAGGAACTATCTACCTCCAGAGCTTTTGAAGGGGAGAGGTGATGATCAGGACAGGTGTGCAGATTACTGATGGGATACAGGTGCGGGTGAACATCGATCTCCCAACAAGCTAATTCGCCCGGCAACCAGACAGGGTGCGTTCCAGGACACCGGAAACACACTCCAGGACAGGCAAACACAGACTCAGGAAGCGGGATTCGTGACAAATATAAGGACACACGAACTGAAACAAAACGATATATTGGGTAAGTATGACTCCTTCCACTACATTCTGATCTAAGACCATCAAAGGTAAGGGAATATTTATGTTGTAATTTTGTATTTCTGTTGACTAAATATTGCTTACGTCTGAGCGCCGCCTCAGATTATTGCATAGTGAACTAATTCTGTATCGTTAAAAATAAATGTGACACAGCGGTTGCATTAAGAAGCAGTGTATCTTTCTAACTATATGTAGAACATGTGTATTTAGTCAAAGTTTATGATGTGTATTTCTGTTATCTGGCGGAGCTATCTATAATTTCTCCGGACATTTTTGAGGATTTTCTGAACATGGCGTCAATGTAAACGGAGATTTATGGATATACATTGCATATTATTGAAAAAAACATAAATGTACTGTGTAACATGTTCTATTACTGTCATCTGATGATGATTTTCAAAAGGTTAGTGAATTATTTTTCTTTTAATCCTGCGTTTGTGATTGCATCTTCTGTTCGACAAAATGGCTGTATATTGTCTGTGTCTTTGTGGTGGTTTGACATAAATATGTGCTAAGTTTTCGCCGTAAAACATTTTAGAAATCTGACATGCTGGGTAGATGAACAAGGTGTTTATCTTTCATTTGAGCTATTGGACTTGTTAATGTGTGGAGGTTAAATATTTCTAAGAATATTTTTGCATTCTGTGCGCCACCGTTTGAGTTGAGCGGGGGTGTGGTACCCCCTGTGTCAGGACCCGGTTACGAACCTGGGTCTCCGGAGTGAGAAACAGTCACTTAACCAACTGAGCCACGAATAGTCAGCAGAACCCAGAAGATGAGGCAGACACAGCAGTACTTAAGACGGTGTATTTAATAAAGTAAAAAAGGAGAAGTCCTTCAATACAAAAAATGGCAAATCCAAAAGGTGGTAGGAATAGCACAAAAAAGCCTCAAGAGATACTCAAAAACAAAAACAGAATTCCACAAGAGCATCCACCGGAATCGACAAGAATACACAGAACACTAGGGCTGGGTGCTAACATACAAACACAGAGCACAGAACTGAGGGAAACTAAGGGTTTAAATACAATCAGGGGGAAACGAGGCACAGGTGCAAATAATAATGGGGAACAAGGAAAAACATGAGGTCAAAAAGCACAATGGGGGCATCTAGTGACCAAAACCCGGAACAACCCTGGCCAAATCCTGACACCCTGGGGAACCTGTACCGTTAACAAGTTAAAAGTTTCAAGTACCTCGGCGTGCACATCACTGACAGCCTGAAATGGTCCATTCACACAGACAGCATGGTGTGAAGAAGGTACAACAGCGCCTTTGTCATTTCAGAAGGCTGAAGAAATTCAGCCTGGCCCCGAGCCACGGCCTATTCAACCCCTAACCATCTAGAAGGCGGAGACAGCACAGGTACATCAAAGCTGGGACCGAGAGACTGAAAAACAGCTTACATCTCCAGACCATCTGACTGTTAAATAGTCACAACTGGCCAGCCTCTGCCCAGTACCCTGCCCTGAACTTAGTCACTGTTACTAGCCTCCCCCAGTACCCTGCCCTGAACTTAGTCACGGTTACTAGCCTCCCCCAATACCCTGCCCTGAACTTAGTCACTGTTACTAGCCTCCCCCAGTACCCTTCCCTGAACTTAGTCACTCTTACTAGCCTCCACGGTACCCTTCCCTGAACTTAGTCACTGTTACTAGTCTCTCAGGTACCCTTCCCTGAACTTAGTCACTCTTACTAGCCTCTCAGGTACCCTTGCCTGAACTTAGTCACTGTTACTAGCCTCCCCCAGTACCCTGCCCTGAACTTAGTCACTGTTACTAGCCTCCCCCAGTACCCTGCCCTGAACTTAGTCACTGTTACTAGCCTCCCCCAGTACCCTGCCCTGAACTTAGTCACTGTTACTAGCCTCCCCCAGTACCCTTCCCTGAACTTAGTCACTCTTACTAGCCTCCACGGTACCCTTCCCTGAACTTAGTCACTGTTACTAGCCTCCCCCAGTACCCTGCCCTGAACTTAGTCACTGTTACTAGCCTCCTCCAGTACCATGCCCTGAACTTAGTCACTGTTACTAGCCTCCTCCAGTACCATGCCTTGAACTTAGTCACTGTTACTAGCCTCCCCCAGTACCCTGCCCTGAACTTAGTCATGGTTACTAGCCTCCCCCAGTACCATGCCTTGAACTTAGTCACTGTTACAAGTCTCCCCAGTACCCTGCCCTGAACTTAGTCACTCTTACTAGCCTCCCCCAGTACCCTGCCCTGAACTTAGTCACTCTTACAAGCCGGCTAGCACCTGGTACTCTACCCTGCCCTTTAGACTGCTGCCCTATGTACATAGTCAATGAACTTTATAATAATGTTTACATACTGTTTTACCAACTTCATATGTATATACTGTGTTCGAGTCAAGGCTCATAACTACTGTCCATACGGTCTATACACACATCCTATATAACTACTATCTATACCGTCTATACACACCATCCTATATAACTACTGTCTATACACACCATCCTGTATAACTACTGTCTATACACACCATCCTATATAACTACTGTCTATACACACCATCCTGTATAACTACTGTCTATACACACCATCCTGTATAACTACTGTCTATACACATCATCCTATATAACTACTGTCTATACTGTCTATACACACATCCTATATAACTACTATCTATACCGTCTATACACACCATCCTATATAACTACTGTCTATACACACCATCCTGTATAACTACTGTCTATACACACCATCCTATATAACTACTGTCTATACACACCATCCTATATATGTACTGTCCATACTGTCTATACACACCATCCTATATATGTACTGTCCATACTGTCTATACACACCATCCTAATATAACTGTCTATACACACCATCCTATATAACTACTGTCTACACTGTCTATACACACCATCCTATATAACTACTGTCTATACACAAAATCCTATTATAACTGTCTATACACACCATCCTATATAACTACTGTCTATACTGTCGATACACACCATCCTATATATAACTACTGTCTATACACAAAATCCTATTATAACTGTCTATACACACCATCCTATTATAACTACTGTCAATACACAAAATCCTATTATAACTGTCTATACACACCATCCTATATAACTACTGTCTATACTGTCTATACACACCATCCTATATAACTACTGTCTGTACACACCATCCTATTTTACTACTGTCTATAAACACCATCCTATATAACTGTCTATACACACCATCCTATATAACTAATGTCTATACTGTATATACACACCATCCTATATAACTGTCTATACACACCATCCTATATAACTACTGTCTATACTGTCTATACACACCATCCTATATCACTACTGTCTATACACACCATCCTATATAACTGTCTATACACACCATCCTATATAACTAATGTCTATACTGTCTATACACACCATCCTATATAACTGTCTATACACACCATCCTATATAACTACTGTCTATACTGTCTATACACACCAGCCTATATAACTACTGTCTATACTGTCTATACACACCAGCCTATATAACTACTGTCTATACACACCATCCTATATAACTACTGTCTATATACACCATCCTATATAACTACTGTCTATACATACCACCCTATATAACTGTCTATACTGTCTATACACACCATCCTATATAACTACTGTCCATACTGTCTATACACACCATCCTATATAACTACTGTCCATACTGTATATACACACCATCCAATATAACTACTGTCTATACACACCATTCTATATAACTACTGTCTGTACACACCATCATATATACCTACTGTCCATACTGTCTGTACACACCATCCTATATACCTACTGTCCATACTGTCTATACACACCATCCAATATAACTACTGTCTATATACACCATCCTATATAACTACTGTCTGTAAACACCATCCTATATAACTACTGTACACACCATCTATACACACCACCCTATATAACTACTGTCTATATACACCATCCTATATAACTACTGTCTGTACACACCATTCTATATAACTACTGTACACCATCCTATATATTTACACCATCCTATATAACTACTGTCTATACACACCATGATATATTTTTGTTTTTGTTTTTGACTCTGACATTCCTTGTTCTGATATTTCTAATTTCTTGATTTCAAATTTTGGGGATTTGCGTGTATGGTCTTGTATTGTTAGCTTTACTGTACTGTTGGAGCTACAAAAATACACATTTTTACAGCGTCTGCAAAATATGTGTATGCGATTTGATTTTGATAGTTGGGATCTTGATGGTGATCTTCTACCTAATGCTCTCCTCACCTCCTTCTGATGTGTTGAGGCCAGGAGAGAGGACGTAAGGAATTCGAAGAAAGATTTATTTTTACGATTCACCCCTAGGTCTTTTCTCATGAGATATTCTCACCTTTGGACACCGTTATTTCCTTGATTAGGTTCTGCTAACGTACCAAATAAAATCAACAGTAGTTGGACTAGTAACTTGAAGGTTGCAAGTTCAAACCCCGAGCTGACCAGGTACAAATCTGTCGTTCTGCCTCTGAACAGGCAGTTAATCATACAGCAGGAGTCTACAGTGTGTAGCGGCTGTTGGAATGGGATCTGGTTTTGCAGGGCATCTCTGCAGAAATGTCAGCTTCTTTTTTTTCAGCCACTTGTTTTGATTAATCAAGTTTTCATTCTTCGACAGAAGCACTTTTGGTCATACGAGACAAGACAAATATACTCTGCTTTGATTGTATTGTAAGAGTATTTCATGAGAATAACTCAAAATGCTTTGTCGATATTTTTACAGCGATAACTTTGAAACAGGATATGATTCAATGAACACCATAACTGTACACGCACACACACAGCCACGAACACACACACACACACACACACTGGCCTATTTTGCAGGACATATAATTATTTAACCCTTCACTTCAGCTTGGCTTGCTAACTCCTCATCTCTCCACTGATGTTGAGAGTGGCACTTGACAACAGAGTGCTAAGAGTTACAGGCCATTCATTAGGAAAGTGGTTCCTCAATTATCTGAGTGTGAGAGACCCTCACTCTGTCACTTAAATGTTTATGAACTGTCGACAAGGTGGTAAACCTAAGGGATTCCTGCATCATTTTCTCTGGATTCTGACAGACATGGTAAGGTAATACCATTCGGATGTCTATATTAGAGTGTGTGCTTGTGTGTGTGTGCCAACCCCCCCCCCCCCCCCCCCCAAAAAAAACAATATGTGGATAATGTCTTTATTGAATCGGTTGTTAGCCTAGTGATTTGGCTTTTTCATTGAAGTAGACATGTTGGAATTGATCACATTCTATACATCCACATACATAAACAGTGTTAGCCTCTGGGACGATGCTTCTGTGAACATTCTAAAATCCAGCGAGTCATCCAAATCTGGCATTACCATCTGTGTGACATGGGTTGTAAGGCATTTTGCAGTTAATAGGCAAAATATATCCATTTTCAAGCCAACACTGTCTCAACAACTCTGACAGGTAGACCGATGCTACTGACAGGAGGGTGGTATGTTTTACACCTTGTTGACTAACGTCCTCACCTCCTCTATGTGAGGGTAACATTCTAGTGCCAAAATGACCACCTGACATGCATATAGCGTAGGTAAGGAGGTAAGGAGGTAAGGAAGCTGGCATTTGGTGTTAGAGTGAGGCGATCTCCATTTTAGCACCTAAACTATGTATCACCTTTCTACGACTGATTGACAATGACATTTATTTACAGTGAAGAAAACTGTGCAGAGGCTCCATTGAGTCCATGCATGGAACAACTTGATCAGTCATTTTCAATTAAGTTAAATAGATACTCAGACAGTATTCACACTAAATCATCCACAACAAGGACACTTGTTGAACTGTCTTCACCCCTATACTCTGTAGTGAATGATTTGTCAGTATCACGCCAACAGACAGCCTCTAATTGTAGTGAATGATTTATCAGTATCACCCCAACAGACATCCTCTAATTGTAGTGAATGATTTATCAGTATCACCCCAACAGACAGCCTCTAATTGTAGTGAATGATTTATCTAATTGTAGTTAATGTATCAGTACCCCCAACAGACAGCCTCTAATTGTAGTGAATGATTTGTCAGTATCACCCCAACAGACATCCTCTAATTGTAGTGAATGATTTATCAGTATCACCCCCAACAGACAGCCTCTAATTGTAGTGAATATTTATCAGTTCACCCAACAGACAGTCAGAATGATTTATCAAAAATACCCCAACAGACAGCCTCTAATTGTAGTGAATGATTTATCAGTATCACCCCAACAGACAGCCTCTAATTGTAGTTATTTCCAGTATCACCCCAACAGACAGCCTCTAATTGTAGTGAATGATTTGTCAGCATCACCCCCAACAGACATCTCTAATTGTAGTGAATGATTTATCAGTATCACCCCAACAGACAGCCTCTAATTGTAGTAATGATTTATCAGTATCTCCCCAACAGACAGCCTCTAATTGTAGTGAATGATTTATCAGTATCTCCCCCAACAGACAGCTCTAATTGTAGTGAATGATGTATCAGTATCACCCCAACAGACAGCTTCCTAATTGTAGTGAATGATTTATCAGTATCACCCCAACAGACAGCCTTCCTAATTGTAGTTAATGACTTATCAGTATCACCCCAACAGACAGCCTCAATTGTAGTGAATGATTTGTCAGTATCACCCCAACAGACAGCCTCTAATTGTAGTGAATGATTTATCAGTATCACCCCAACAGAGAGCCTCTAATTGTCGTGAATGATTTATCAGTATCACCCCAACAGAGAGCCTCTAATTGTAGTGAATGATTTATCAGTATCACCCCAACAGACATCCTCTAATTGTAGTGAATGATGTATCAGTATCACCCCAACAGACAGCCTCTAATTGTAGTGAATGATTTATCAGTATCACCCCAACAGACAGCCTCTAATTGTAGTTAATGACTTATCAGTATCACCCCAACAGACAGCCTCTAATTGTAGTGAATGATTTGTCAGTATCACCCCCAACAAACAGCCTCTAATTGTAGTGAATGATTTATCAGTATCACCCCCAACAGACAGCCTCTAATTGTAGTGAATGATTTGTCAGTATCACCCCAACAGACAGCCTCTAATTGTAGTGAATGATTTATCAGT
>NW_027015248.1:0-11900 GCF_036934945.1 Oncorhynchus masou masou
AGACTTGGAAGAGGCAGGAGAGGGTGGAGATGAAGAGACTTGGAAGAGGCAGGAGAGGTGGGGAGATGAAGAGACTTGGAAGAGGCAGGAGAGGTGGGAGAAGAGACTTGGAAGAGGCAGGAGAGGTGGGGATATGAAGAGACTTGGAAGAGGCAGGGAGTGGGATGAAGAGCCTTGGAAGAGGCAGGAGAGGTGGGGATATGAAGAGACTTGGAAGAGGCAGGAGAGGTGGGAGAAGAAGAGACTTGGAAGAGGCAGGAGAGGTGGGGAGAAGAGACTTGGAAGAGGCAGGAGAGGTGGGGGAGATGAAGAGACTTTGAAGAGGCAGGAGAGGTGGGGAGATGAAGAGACTTGGAAGAGGCAGGAGAGGTGGGGATATGAAGAGACTTGGAAGAGGCAGGAGAGGTGGGGGATGAAGAGACTTTGAGGAAGAGGCAGGAGAGGTGGGGATATGAAGAGACTTGGAAGAGGCAGGAGAGGTGGGGATATGAAGAGACTTGGACAGGCAGGAGAGGTGGGGAGAAGAGACTTTGAGGAAGAGGCAGGAGAGGTGGGGATAGAAGAGACTTGGAAGAGGCAGGAGAGGTGGGGAGATGAAGAGACTTGGAAGAGGCAGGAGATGTGGGGATGAAGAGACTTTGAGGAGAGGTGGGGAGAAGAGACTTGGAAGAGGAGGAGAGGTGGGGAGAAGAACTTGGAAGACTTGGAAGAGAGCAGGAGAGGTGGGGAGATGGAAAGAGGAGGAGAAGAGACTTGGAAGAGGCAGGAGAGAGGTGGGGAGATGAAAAGAGACTTGGAAGAGGCAGGAGAGGTGGGGAGATGAAGAGACTTGGAAGAGGCAGGAGAGGTGGGGAGAAGAGACTTGGAAGAGGCAGGAGAGGTGGGGATGAAGAGACTTGGAAGAGGCAGGAGAGGTGGGGAGATGAAGAGACTTGGAAGAGGCAGGAGAGGTGGGGGATGAAGAGACTTGGAAGAGGCAGGAGAGGTGGGGATATGAAGAGACTTGGAAGAGGCAGGAGATGGTGGGGAGATGAAGAGACTTGGAAGAGGCAGGAGAGGTGGGGATATGAAGAGACTTGGAAGAGGCAGGGAGGTGGGGAGATGAAGAGACTTGGAAGAGGCAGGAGAGGTGGGGAGATGAAGAGACTTTGGAAGAGGCAGGAGAGGTGGGGAGATGAAGAGACTTGGAAGAGGCAGGAGAGGTGGGGAGATGAAGAGGCTTGGGGAAGAAGGCTTGGAAGAGGTGGGGATATGAAGAGACTTGAGGAAGAGGCAGGAGAGGTGGGGATATGAAGAGACTTGGAAGAGGCAGGAGAGGTGGGGAGATGAAGAGACTTGGAAGAGGCAGGAGAGGTGGGGATTGAAGAGCCTTTGAGGAAGAGGCAGGAGAGGTGGGGAGATGAAGAGACTTGGAAGAGGCAGGAGAGGTGGGGAGATGAAGAGACTTGGAAGAGGCAGGAGAGGTGGGGAGATGAAGAGACTTGGAAGAGGCAGGAGAGGTGGGGATATGAAGAGAGGCAGGAGAGGTGGGGATATGAAGAGACTTGGAAGAGGCAGGAGAGGTGGGGAGAAGAGACTTGGAAGAGGCAGGAGAGGTGGGGATATGAAGAGACTTGGAAGAGGCAGGAGAGGTGGGGATATGAAGAGACTTGGAAGAGGCAGGAGAGGTGGGGAGATGAAGAGACTTGGAAGAGGCAGGAGATGGTGGGGATGAAGAGACTTGGAAGAGGCAGGAGAGGTGGGGAGAAGGACTTGGAAGAGGCAGGAAGAAGAGACTTGGAAGAGGCAGGAGAGGTGGGGAGAAGAGACTTTGAGGAGGAGGCAGGAGAGGTGGGGAGATGAAGAGACTTGGAAGAGGCAGGAGAGGTGGGGAGATGAAGAGACTTGGAAGAGGCAGGAGAGGTGGGGAGATGAAGAGACTTGGAAGTGGCAGGAGAGGTGGGGAGATGAAGAGACTTTGAGGAGAGGCAGGAGAGGTGGGGATATGAAGAGACTTGGAAGAGGCAGGAGAGGTGGGGATATGATGAGACTTGGAACAGGCATGAGAGGTGGGGATATGAAGAGCCTTTGAGGAAGAGGCAGGAGAGGTGGGGATATTAAGAGACTTGGAAGAGGCAGGAGAGGTGGGGAGATGAAGAGACTTGGAAGAGGTAGGAGAGGTGGGGAGAAGAGACTTTGAGGAGGAGGCAGGAGAGGTGGGGATATGAAGAGACTTGGAAGAGGCAGGAGAGGTGGGGAGATGAAGAGACTTGGAAGAGGCAGGAGAGGTGGGGAGAAGAGACTTGGAAGAGGCAGGAGAGGTGGGGAGATGAAGAGACTTTGAGGAAGAGGCAGGAGAGGTGGGGGATGAAGAGACTTTTGGAAGAGGCAGGAGAGGTGGGGAGATGAAGAGACTTGGAAGAGGCAGGAGAGGTGGGGAGATGAAGAGACTTGGAAGAGGCAGGAGAGGTGGGGATGAAGAGACATGGAAGAGGCAGGAGAGGTGGGAGATGAAGAGACTTGGAAGAGGCAGGAGAGGTGGGGAGATGAAGAGACTTGGAAGAGGCAGGAGAGGTGGGGAGAAGAGACTTGGAAGAGGCAGGAGAGGTGGGGATGAAGAGACTTGGAAGAGGCAGGAGAGGTGGGGAGATGAAGAGACTTGGAAGAGGCAGGAGAGGTGGGGAGATGAAGAGACTTGGAGGAGGCAGGAGAGGTGGGGATATGAAGAGACTTGGAAGAGGCAGGGAGGTGGGGAGATGAAGAGACTTGGAAGAGGAAGAGGCAGGAGAGGTGGGGAGATGAAGAGACTTGGAAGAGGCAGGAGAGGTGGGGGAAGAGACTTGGAAGAGGGGAGAGGTGGGGAGAAGAGACTTGGAAGAGGCAGGAGAGGTGGGGATATGAAGAGACTTGGAAGAGGCAGGAGAGGTGGGGATATGAAGAGACTTGGAAGAGGCAGAAGAGGTGGGGAGATGAAGAGACTTGGAAGAGGCAGGAGAGGTGGGGAGAAGAGACTTTGAGGAGGAGGCAGGAGAGGTGGGAATATGAAGAGACTTGGAAGAGGCAGGAGATGTGGGGATATGAAGAGACTTGGCAGAGGCAGGAGAGGTGGGGAGAAGAAGAGACTTGGAAGAGGCAGGAGTGTTGGAGATATGAAGAGGCTTGGAAGAGGGGAGATGAAGAGACTTGGAAGAGGCAGGAGAGGTGGGGAGAAGAGACTTGGAAGACGCAGGAGAGGTGGGGAGAAGAGACTTTGAGGAGGAGGCAGGAGAGGTGGGGAGAAGAAGAGACTTGGAAGAGGCAGGAGAGGTGGGGAGATGAAGAGACTTGGAAGAGGCAGGAGAGGTGGGGACATGAAGAGACTTGGAAATGGCAGGAGAGGTGGGGATGAAGAGACTTTGAGAGGCAGAGAGGTGGGGAAGAGGCTTGGAAGGAGAGGTGGGGATATGATGAGACTTGGAACAGGCATGAGAGGTGGGGATATGAAGAGCCTTTGAGGAAGAGGCAGGAGAGGTGGGGATATTAAGAGACTTGGAAGAGGCAGGAGAGGTGGGGAGAAGAGACTTTAAGGAGGAGGCAGGAGAGGTGGGGATAGGAAGAAGAGGCTGGGGGAAGAGACTTTGAGGAGGAGGCAGGAGAGGTGGGGGGAGACTTGAAAGAGAGGTGGGGATTGAAGAGACTTGGAAGAGGCAGGAGAGGTGGGGATATGAAGAGACTTGGAAGAGGCAGGAGAGGTGGGGATATGAAGAGACTTGGAAGAGGCAGGAGAGGTGGGGAGAAGAGACTTGGAAGAGGCAGGAGAGGTGGGAGATGAAGAGACTTGGAAGAGGCAGGAGAGGTGGGGAGATGAAGAGACTTGGAAGAGGCAGGAGAGGTGGGGAGACGAAGAGACTTGGAAGAAGCAGGAGGTTGGGGATGAAGAGGCATGGAAGAGGCAGGAGAGGTGGGGAGAAGAGACTTGGAAGAGGCAGGAGAGGTGGGGAGAAGAGACTTGGAAGAGAGCTTGGAAGAGGTGAGGAGAGGTGGGGAGAAGAGACTTGGAAGAGGCAGGAGAGGTGGGGATATGAAGAGACTTGGAAGAGGCAGGAGAGGTGGGGAGATGAAGAGACTTTGAAGAGGCAGGAGAGGTGGGGATATGAAGAGACTTGGAAGAGGCAGGAGAGGTGGGGATATGAAGAGACTTGGAAGAGGCAGGAGAGGTGGGGAGATGAAGAGACTTGGAGGAGAGGCAGGAGAGGTGGGGATATTAAGAGACTTGGAAGAGGCAGGAGAGGTGGGGGAGAAGAGACTTGGAAGAGGCAGGAGAGGTGGGGAGAAGAGACTTGGAAGAGGCAGGAGAGGTGGGGAGAAGAGACTTTGAGGAGGAGGCAGGAGGGAGATGAAGAGACTTGGAAGAGGCAGGAGAGGTGGGGAGAGAGAGACTTGGAAGAGGCAGGAGAGGTGGAAGAGGGGGAGATGAAGAGACTTGGAAGAGGCAGGAGAGGTGGGGATATGAAGAGACTTGGAAGAGGCAGGAGAGGTGGGGAGATGAAGAGACTTGGAAGAGGCAGGAGAGGTGGGGGAAGAGACTTTGAGAGGAGACTGGGGATATGAAGAGACTTGGAAGAGGCAGGAGAGGTGGGGACTTGGAATGAAGAGACTTGGAAGAGGCAGGAGAGGTGGGGATATGAGATGAAGAGACTTGGAAGAGGCAGGAGAGGTGGGGATATGAAGGACTTTGGAAGAGGCAGGAGAGGTGGGGAGATGAAGAGACTTGGAAGAGGCAGGAGAGGTGGGGAGATGAAGAGACTTTGGAAGAGGCAGGAGAGGTGGGGAGATGAAGAGACTTGGAAGAGGCAGGAGAGGTGGGGATATGAAGAGACTTGGAAGAGGCAGGAGAGGTGGGAGAGAAGAGACTTGGAAGAGGCAGGAGAGGTGGGGGATGAAGAGACTTGGAAGAGGCAGGAGAGGTGGGGAGAGTGTTGGGGATATGAAGAGAGACTTGGAAGAGGCAGGAGAGGTGGGGAGAGAAGAGACTTGGAAGAGGCAGGAGAGGTGGGGAGATGAAGAGACTTTGGAAGAGGCAGGAGAGGTGGGGAGATGAAGAGACTTGGAAGAGGCAGGAGAGGTGGGGATGAAGAGACTTGGAAGACTTGGGGAAGAAGAGACTTGGAAGAGGCAGAGAGGTGGGGAGATGAAGAGACTTGGAAGAGGCAGAGAGGTGGGGAGAAGAGACTTTGAGGGAGGCAGGAGAGGTGGGGATATGAAGAGACTTGGAAGAGGCAGGAGAGGTGGGGAGATGAAGAGACTTGGAAGAGGCAGGAGAGGTGGGGGAGATGAAGAGACTTGGGGGGAAGAGACTTGGAATAGGCAGAAGAGGTGGGGAAATGAAGAGACTTGGAAGAGGCAGGAGAGGTGGGGAGAAGAGACTTTGAGGAGGAGGCAGGAGAGGTGGGGATATGAAGAGACTTGGAAGAGGCAGGAGATGTGGGGATATGAAGAGACTTGGAAGAGGCAGGAGAGGTGGGGAGAAGAGACTTGGACGAGGCAGGAGAGGTGGGGATATGAAGAGACTTGGAAGAGGCAGGAGATGTGGGGATATGAAGAGACTTGGCAGAGGCAGGAGAGGTGGGGAGAAGAAGAGACTTGGAAGAGGCAGGAGTGTTGGAGATATGAAGAGGCTTGGAAGAGGCAGGAGAGGTGGGGAGAAGAGACTTGGAAGAGGCAGGAGAGGTGGGGAGAAGAGACTTGGAAGAGGCAGGAGAGGTGGGAGGAGGCAGGAGAGGTGGGGAGATGAAGAGACTTGGAAGAGGCAGGAGAGGTGGGGAGATGAAGAGACTTGGAAGAGGCAGGAGAGGTGGGGAGATGAAGAGACTTGGAAGTGGCAGGAGAGGTGGGGAGATGAAGAGAGTTTGAGGAGAGGCATGAGAGGTTGGGATATGAAGAGACTTGGAAGAGGCAGGAGAGGTGGGGATATGATGAGACTTGGAACAGGCATGAGAGGTGGGGATATGAAGAGCCTTTGAGGAAGAGGCAGGAGAGGTGGGGATATTAAGAGACTTGGAAGAGGCAGGAGAGGTGGGGAGAAGAGACTTTAAGGAGGAGGCAGGAGAGGTGGGGATAGGAAGAGACTTGGAAGAGGCAGGAGATGTGGGGAGAAGAGACTTTGAGGAGGAGGCAGGAGAGGTGGGGAGAAGAGACTTGGAAGAGGCGGGAGAGGTGGGGATATGAAGAGACTTGGAAGAGGCAGGAGAGGTGGGGATATGAAGAGACTTGGAAGAGGCAGAAGAGGTGGGGAGATGGAGAGACTTGGAAGAGGCAGGAGAGGTGGGGAGAAGAGACTTGGAAGAGGCAGGAGAGGTGGGGATATGAAGAGACTTGGAAGAGGCAGAAGAGGTGGGGAGATGGAGAGACTTGGAAGAGGCAGGAGAGGTGGGGAGAAGAGACTTGGAAGAAGCAGGAGTGTGGGGATTGAAGAGGGAAGAGGCAGGAGAGGTGGGGAGAAGAGACTTGGAAGAGGCAGGAGAGGTGGGGAGAAGAGACTTGGAAGAGGCAGGAGAGGTGGGGAGAAGAGACTTGGAAGAGGCAGGAGAGGTGGGGATGAAGAGACTTTGAAGAGGCAGGAGAGGCAGGAGAAGAGACTTGGAAGAGGCAGGAGAGGTGGGGAGATGAAGAGACTTGGAAGAGGCAGGAGAGGTGGGGATATGAAGAGACTTGGAAGAGGCAGGAGAGGTGGGGATATGAAGAAGAGACTTGGAAGAGGCAGGAGAGGTGGGGATGAAGAGACTTGGAAGAGGCAGGAGAGGTGGGGAGATGAAGAGACTTGGAAGAGGCAGGAGAGGTGGGGAGAAGAGACTTGGAAGAGGCAGGAGAGGTGGGGATATGAAGAGACTTGGAAGAGGCAGGAGAGGTGGGGAGATGAAGAGACTTGGAAGAGGCAGGAGAGGTGGGGAGATGAAGAGACTTGGAAGAGGCAGGTGGGGAGAGGTGGAAGAGGGGAGAGAAGAGACTTGGAAGAGGCATGAGATGTGGGGATATGAAGAGACTTGTAAGAGGCAGGAGAGGTGGGGATATGAAGAGACTTGGAAGAGGCAGCAGGAGAGGTGGGAGATGAAGAGACTTTGAAGAGGCAGGAGAGGTGGGGAGATGAAGAGACTTGGAAGAGGCAGGAGAGGTGGGGATATGAAGAGACTTGGAAGAGGCAGGAGAGTGTGGGGATGAAGAGGCTTGGAAGAGGCAGGAGAGGTGGGGATGAAGAGACTTGGAAGAGGCAGGAGGTGGGGAGGTGGAAGGGGAGAGGTGGGGAGAAGAGACTTGAGGAGGAGGCAGGAGAGGTGGGGAGAGAAGAGACTTGGAAGAGGCAGGAGAGGTGGGGAGATGAAGAGACTTGGAAGAGGCAGGAGAGGTGGGGACATGAAGAGACTTGGAAGATGGCAGGAGAGGTGGGGAGATGAAGAGGTTTGAGGAGAGGGGAGGTGGGGGATATGAAGAGACTTGGAAGAGGCAGGAGAGGTGGGGATATGAGAGACTTGGAACAGGCAGAGAGGTGGGGAAGAAGAGACTTGGAAGAGGCAGGAGGTGGGGATATGAAGAGACTTGGAAGAGGCAGGAGAGGTGGGGAGAAGAGACTTGGAAGAGGCAGGAGAGGTGGGGAGAGGAAGAGACTTGGAAGAGGCAGGAGAGGTGGGGAGATGAAGAGACTTGGAAGAGGCAGGAGAGGTGGGGATGAAGAGACTTGGAAGAGGCAGGAGAGGTGGGGATATGAAGAGACTTGGAAGAGGCAGGAGAGGTGGGGAGATGAAGAGACTTGGGAGAGGCAGGAGAGGTGGGGAGATGAAGAGACTTGGAAGAGGCAGGAGAGGTGGGGAGATGAAGAGACTTGGAAGAGGCAGGAGAGGTGGGGATATGAAGAGACTTGGAAGAGGCAGGAGAGGTGGGGAGATGAAGAGACTTGGAAGAGGCAGGAGAGGGAGGCAGGAGAGAAGAGACTTGGAAGAGGCAGGAGAGGTGGGGAGAAGAGACTTGGAAGAGGCAGGAGAGGTGGGGAGATGAAGAGACTTGGAAGAGGCAGGAGAGGTGGGGGATGAAGAGACTTGGAAGAGGCAGGAGATATGAAGAGTGGGGATATGAAGAGACTTGGAAGAGGCAGGAGAGGTGGGGAGATGAAGAGACTTGGAAGAGGCAGGAGAGGTGGGGAGAAGAGACTTGGAAGAGGCAGGAGAGGTGGGGATAGATGGAAGAGGCAGGAGAGGTGGAAGAGACTTGGAAGAGGCAGGAGAGGTGGGGATATGAAGAGACTTGGAACAGGCATGAGAGGTGGGGATATGAAGAGACTTGGAAGAGGTAGGAGAGGTGGGGAGAAGAGACTTTGAGGAGGAGGCAGGAGAGGTGGGGATATGAAGAGACTTTGAGAGAGAGGCAGGAGAGGTGGGGACTTATGAAGAGACTTGGAAGAGGCAGGAGAGGTGGGGATATGAAGAGACTTGAAGAGGCAGAAGAGGTGGGGAGGAGAGGTGGGGAGATGAAGAGACTTTGAGGAAGAGGCAGGAGAGGTGGGGATATGAAGAGACTTGGAAGAGGCAGGAGAGGTGGGGAGAAGAGACTTGGAAGAGGCAGGAGAGGTGGGGAGAAGAGACTTGGAAGAGGGAGGAGAGGTGGGGAGAAGAGACTTGGAAGAGGCAGGAGAGGTGGGGAGAAGAGATTTTGAGGATGAGGCAGGAGAGGTGGGGAGATGAAGAGACTTGGAAGAGGCAGGAGAGGTGGGGAGAGAAGAGACTTGGAAGAGGCAGGAGAGGTGGGGAGATGAAGAAACTTGGAAGTGGCAGGAGAGGTGGGGAGATGAAGAGACTTTGAGTAGAGGCAGGAGAGGTGGGGATATGAAGAGACTTGGAAGAGGCAGGAGAGGTGGGGAGGTGGGGAGATGAAGAGACTTGGAAGAGGCAGGAGAGGTGGGGAGATGAAGAGACTTGGAAGAGGCAGGAGATGTGGGGATATGAAGAGGCTTGGAAGAGGAGAAGAGGTAGGAGAAGAGACTTGGAAGAGGCAGGAGAGGTGGGGAGAAGAGACTTGGAAGAGGCAGGAGAGGTGGGAGAAGAGACTTGGAAGAGGCAGGAGAGGTGGGGAGATGAAGAGACTTGGAAGAGGCAGGAGAGGTGGGGAGATGAAGAGACTTGGAAGAGGCAGGAGAGGTGGGATATGAAGAGACTTGGAAGAGGCAGGAGAGGTGGGGATTGAAGAGACTTGGAAGAGGCAGGAGAGGTGGGGAGATGAAGAGACTTGGAAGAGGCAGGAGAGGTGGGGGATGAAGAGACTTGGAAGAGGCAGGAGAGGTGGGGAGAAGAGACTTGGAAGAGGCAGGAGAGGTGGGGATATGAAGAAAGAGGTTTGACTTGGAAGAGGCAGGAGAGGTGGGGAGATGAAGAGACTTGGAAGAGGCAGGAGAGGTGGGGATGAAGAGACTTTGGAAGAGGCAGGAGATGTGGGGAGATGAAGAGACTTGGAAGAGGCAGGGAGGTGGGGATATGAAGAAGAGACTTGGAAGAGGCAGGAGAGGTGGGGAGAAGAGACTTGGAAGAGGCAGGAGAGGTGGGGATATGAAGAGACTTGGAAGAGGCAGGAGAGGTGGGGATATGAAGAGACTTTGAGGAGGAGGAAGAGGTGGGGAGAAGAGACTTGGAAGAGGCAGGAGAGGTGGGGAGATGAATAGACTTGGAAGAGGCAGGAGAGGTGGGGAGATGAAGAGACTTGGAAGAGGCAGGAGAGGTGGGGATGAAGAGACTTGGAAGAGGCAGGAGAGGTGGGGATATGGGAGATGAAGAGACTTGGAAGAGGCAGGAGAGGTGGGGAGAAGAGACTTGGAAGAGGCAGGAGAGGTGGGGTGGAGACTTGGAAGTGGCAGGAGAGGTGGGGAAGAGACTTTGGGAGGAGGCAGGAGAGGTGGGGATATGAAGAGACTTGGAAGAGGCAGGAGAGGTGGGGAGATGAAGAGACTTGGAAGAGGCAGGAGAGGTGGGGATATGAAGAGACTTTGGAAGAGGCAGGAGAGGTGGGGATGAAGACTTGGAAGAGGCAGGAGAGGCAGGAGGGAGGTGGGGATATGAAGAGACTTGGAAGAGGCAGGAGAGGTGGGGAGATGAAGAGACTTGGAAGAGGCAGGAGAGGTGGGAGATGAAGAGACTTGGAAGAGGCAGGAGAGGTGGGGAGAAGAGACTTGGAAGAGGCAGGAGAGGTGGGGATATGAAGAGACTTGGAAGAGGCAGGAGAGGTGGGGAGAAGAGACTTTGAGGAGGAGGCAGGAGAGGTGGGGATATGAAGAGACTTGGAAGAGGCAGGAGATGTGGGGATATGAAGAGACTTGGAATAGGCAGAAGAGGTGGGGAAATGAAGAGACTTGGAAGAGGCTGGAGAGGTGGGGAGAAGAGACTTGAAGACTTTGAGAAGAGACTTGGAGGCAGGAGAGGTGGGGATATGAAGAGACTTTGAAGAGGCAGGAGAGGTGGGGGAATATGAAGAGAGTTTGAGGAGAGGCATGAAGAGGTTGGGATGGGAAGAGGTAGGAGAGGTGGGGAGAAGAGACTTGGAAGAGGCAGGAGAGGTGGGGGATGAAGAGACTTGGAAGAGGCAGGAGAGGTGGGGATATGAAGAGACTTGGAAGAGGCAGGAGAGGTGGGGAGAAGAGACTTGGAAGAGGCAGGAGTGTTGGGGATGAAGAGGCATTGGAAGAGGGGATGGGGAGAAGAGACTTGGAAGAGGCAGGAGAGGTGGGGAGATGAAGAAACTTGGAGGAGGCAGGAGAGGTGGGGAGATGAAGAGACTTTAGGAAGGGGGCAGGAGAGGTGGGAGATGAAGAGACTTGGAAGAGGCAGGGAGAGATGAAGAGTCTTGGAAGAGGCAGGAGAGGTGGGGGAGAGGAGACTTGGAAGAGGGGGAGGAGAGGTGGGGGAGAAGAGACTTGGAAGAGGGAGGAGTGGTGGGGAGAAGAGACTTGGAAGAGCCAGGAGAGGTGGGGGAGAAGAGACTTGGAATAGCAGAGGTGGGGATATGAAGATAGACTTTGAAGAGGCAGGAGAGGTGGGGAGAAGAGACTTTGGAAGAGGCAGGAGAGGTGAGGAGATGAAGAGACTTGGAAGAGGCAGGAGAGGTGGGGAGATGAATAGACTTCGAAGAGGCAGGAGAGGTGGAGAGATGAAGAGACTTGGAAGAGGCAGGAGAGGTGGGGATATGAAGAGACTTGGAAGAGGCAGGAGAGGTGGGGAGATGAAGAGACTTGGAAGAGGCAGGAGAGGTGGGGAGATGAAGAGACTTTGAGGAGGAGGCAGGAGAGGTGGGGAGATGAAGAGACTTGGAAGAGGCAGGAGAGGTGGGGAGATGAAGAGACTTGAAAGAGGCAGGAGAGGTGGGGAGATGAAGAGATTCTTGGAAGAGGCAGGAGAGGTGGGGAGAAGAGACTTGGAAGAGGCAGAAGAGGTGGGGAGAAGAGACTTGGAAGAGGCAGAAGAGGTGGGTTAAGAGACTTTGAGGAGGAGGCAGAAGAGGTGTGGATATGAAGAGACTTGGAAGAGGCAGGAGAGGTGGGGAGATGAAGAGACTTGGAAGAGGCAGGAGAGGTGGGGAGAAGAGACTTGGAAGAGGCAGGAGAGGTGGGGAGAAGAGACTTTGAGGAGGAGGCAGGAGAGGTGGGGAGATGAAGAGACTTTGAAGAGGCAGGAGAGGTGGGGAGATGAAGAGACTTGGAAGAGGCAGGAGAGGTGGGGAGATGAAGAGACTTGGAAGAGGCAGGAGAGGTGGGGAGATGAAGAGACTTGGAAGAGGCAGGAGAGGTGGGGAGAGAAGAGACTTGGAAGAGGCAGGAGAGGTGGGGAAGAAGAGACTTGGAAGAGGGCAGGAGAGGTGGGGAGATGAAGAGACTTGGAAGAGGCAGGAGAGGTGGGGATATGAAGAGACTT
>NW_027015249.1:0-11898 GCF_036934945.1 Oncorhynchus masou masou
ACACACTGTATTGTTCTATTCTGACACACTGTATTGATATATTCTGACACACTGTATTGTTCTATTCTGACATACTATTGATATATTCTGACACACTGTATTGTCAGTGTTCTATTCTGACACACTGTATTGATATATTCTGACACACTGTATTGTCAGTGTTCTATTCTGACACACTGTATTGTTCTATTCTGACATACTGTCAGTGTTCTATTCTGACACACTGTATTGTTCTATTCTGACATACTGTCAGTGTTCTATTCTGACACACTGTATTGTTCTATTCTGACACACTGTCAGTGTTCTATTCTGACATACTGTATTGTTCTATTCTGACACACTGTATTGTTCTATTCTGACACACTGTCAGTGTTCTATTCTGACACACTGTATTGTTCTATTCTGACACACTGTCAGTGTTCTATTCTGACATACTGTATTGTTCTATTCTGACACATTGTCAGTGTTCTATTCTGACACACTGTCAGTGTTCTATTCTAACACACTGTATTGTTCTATTCTGACACAATGTATTGTTCTAATCTGACACACTGTATTGTTCTATTCTGACATACTGTCAGTGTTCTATTCTGACACACTGTCAGTGTTCTATTCTAACACACTGTATTGTTCTATTCTGACACAATGTATTGTTCTAATCTGACACACTGTATTGTTCTATTCTGACATACTGTCAGTGTTCTATTCTGACACACAGTAGTGTTCTATTCTGACATACTGTCAGTGTTCTATTTTGACACACGGTCAGTGATCTATTCTTACACACTGTCAGTGTTCTATTCTGACTTACTGTCAGTGTTCTCTTCTGACATACTGTCAGTGTTCTATTCTGCCAAACACTCTCTAAGACGTCAGGTCCCATATTCATAAGGCGTCTTAGAATAGGAGTGCTGATCTAGAATCAGTCTTGTATTTTAGATCATCCTGAATATGTTTACATGGACAGTGAGGACCTGATCATAGATCAACATTCCTACTCTGAAGCTTCATGATTATAGGCCCTGGATGAATGATAATTAATTCAGAATCAGAGCTGTGTGGCATAGTGCACTCCAGACCATAGAATTACGAATACAGCAGTGTTGAGTGTAAATTACTACGGTTATCTGTCTCTTTGTTTGGGAGATATCCAACAATGCCTAGTTGTGGAAATTAAAAAAGGACAATTATTTCTCAGTGCTGATGTCTCACTGCCTCTGCTGCTTTGTTCATACTGTATGTTGATGGTGGTGGTGAAGATGTTGATGAAGGAGCAAAATGGAGCAGGTCAGAAATCAAGTATTAAACAAACAGCATAGGCCTGGGACGTTTGGATGAACATCACAGATAACGAAAAAAGCTGCAACATTAATCACAGTCCACTTACTTTATCTTGCTGCAATCAATCAAATGTATTTAAAAAGCCCTTCTTACATCAGCTGATGTCACAAAGTGCTGTACAGAAACACAGCCTAAAACCCCAAACAGCAAGCAATGCAGGTGAAGGAGCATGGTGGCTTGGGAAACTCCCTAGAAAAGGCCAGAACCTAGGAAGAAACCTAGAGAGGAACCAGGCTATGAGTGGTATTGGCCAGTCCTTCTGCCTGTGCCGGTGGAGATTATAACAGAACATGCCCCCCCACCACCACCACCACTACACTCGTTGGTACATCTAGTATGTCCTACTCTCTCCTGAAAGCTTTTAGTCAGGGAAACCTGAGTAGATCACACACTCTACTGAATACCTGGCTACATCTGAATTGGCTCAGAGAGCCTGTGTGTGCTAAATTGCTCTTCCATCTCTAGTAATTTCCCCTGAACAGGTAGAACAACAAAAGCTTCTGATACTGTGCATGCCTCACTCTTCTCTTCCACCAACCACGGCTTTTATACAAATGACATGACACCTTTCGAGAGCAAATTGATGTTTGTAAGGCAACCTGAAATGACAGTCTGTTGAATTGCATTACCAAAAGAACAAAGCTAAATATGACCTTGTCTGGGGACAACAGAAGTGTTCTTCTGCAGTAAACACCACAATGGAGCTTTGGACAGGAGAACCCACCTTATTTAAAGCCTGAGGAGTTGCTATGGAAACAGGAAGCAGGTTATAATACAGGTCAAATCTCATAGGTCAATCACCCACAACAAACATAGGTTTACAATTTCACACAAACATGCCTGTGTAGAATACACAAACACCAAGACGGGTTAACTTCTCTTACCATGAAGAGTGGTACTGTTGTAATATGCACTGGGAAATACACACGCAATGTACATTACATTCAAATCTCATTTTCAAATCAAATACAACAGGTGTTGTTCACCTTACAGTGAAATGCTTACTTACAAGCCCTTAACCAACAATGCAGTTTTAAGAAAATACAAAAATAAGTAAGAGATAAGAAGAGCAGCAGTAAATAACAATAGCGGGGCTATACAGGGGGTAATGGTACAGATAACAGTACCCCCGTTACAGGGGGTAATGGTACAGATAACAGTACCCACGTTACAGGGGGTAATGGTACAGATAACAGTACCCCGTTACAGGGGGTAATGGTACAGATAACAGTACCCCCGTTACAGGGGGTAATGGTACAGATAACAGTATCCCCGTTACAGGGGGTAATGGTACAGATAACAGTACCCCGTTACAGAGAGGTAATGGTACAGATAACAGTATCCCGTTACAGGGGGTAATGGTACAGATAACAGTACCCCCGTTACAGGGGGTAATGAGTACAGATAACAGTACCCCCATTACAGGGGGTAATGGTACAGGTAACAGTACCCGCGTTACAGGGGGTAATGGTACAGTTAACAGTACCCCCGTTACAGGGGTAATGGTACAGATAACAGTACCCCCACGTTACAGGGAGTAATGGTACAGATAACAGTACCCCCGTTACAGGGGGTAATAACAGTACCCCGTTACAGGGGGTAATGGTACAGTTAACAGTACCCACGTTACAGGGGGTAATGGTACAGATAACAGTACCCCCGTTACAGGGGGTAATGGTACAGATAACAGTACCCACGTTACAGGGGTAATGGTACAGATAACAGTACCCCCGTTACAGGGGTAATGGTACAGATAACAGTACCCACGTTACAGGGGGTAATGGTACAGATAACAGTACCCACGTTACAGGGGGTAATGGTACAGTACTAACAGTACCCCCGCTACAGGGGGTAATGGTACAGATAACAGTACCCCCGTTACAGGGGTAATGGTACAGATAACAGTACCCACGTTACAGGGGGTAATGGTACAGATAACAGTACCCCGCTACAGGGGTAATGGGTACAGATAACAGTACCCCGCTACAGGGGTAATGGTACAGATAACAGTACCCCGTTACAGGGGGTAATGGTACAGATAACAGTACCCCCGTTACAGGGGGTAATGGTACAGATAACAGTACCCCCGTTACAGGGGGTAATGGTACAGATAACAGTACCCCGTTACAGGGGGTAATGGTACAGATAACAGTACCCCCGTTACAGGGGGTAACGGTACAGATAACAGTACCCACGTTACAGGGGGTAATGGTACAGATAACAGTACCCCGTTACAGGGGGTAATGGTACAGATAACAGTACCCCCGTTACAGGGGGTAATGGTACAGATAACAGTACCCCCGTTACAGGGGGTAATGGTACAGATAACAGTACCCCCGTTACAGGGGGTAATGGTACAGATAACAGTACCCCCGTTACAGGGGGTAATGGTACAGATAACAGTACCCCCGTTACAGGGGGTAATGGTACAGATAACAGTACCCCCGTTACAGGGGGTAATGGTACAGATAACAGTACCCCCGTTACAGGGGGTAATGGTACAGATAACAGTACCCCCGCTACAGGGGGTAATGGTACAGATAACAGTACCCCCGCTACAGGGGTAATGGTACAGATAACAGTACCCCCGTTACAGGGGGTAATGGTACAGATAACAGTACCCCCGCTACAGGGGGTAATGGTACAGATAACAGTACCTCCGTTACAGGGGGTAATGGTACAGATAACAGTACCCACGCTTACAGGGGTAATGGTACAGATAACAGTACCTACGCTACAGGGGGTAATGGTACAGATAACAGTACCCCGCTACAGGGGTAATGGTACAGATAACAGTACCCCCGTTACAGGGGGTAATGGTACAGATAACAGTACCCACGTTACAGGGGGTAATGGTACAGATAACAGTACCCCCGTTACAGGGGGTAATGGTACAGATAACAGTACCCCCGTTACAGGGGGTAATGGTACAGATAACAGTACCCCCGTTACAGGGGGTAATGGTACAGATAACAGTACCCACGTTACAGGGGGTAATGGTACAGATAACAGTACCCCCGTTACAGGGGGTAATGGTACAGATAACAGTACCCCCGTTACAGGGGGTAATGGTACAGATAACAGTACCCCGCGTTACAGGGGGTAATGGTACAGATAACAGTACCCCCGTTACAGGGGGTAATGGTACAGATAACAGTACCCCCGTTACAGGGGGTAATGGTACAGATAACAGTACCCCCGTTACAGGGGTAATGGTACAGTTAACAGTACCCCCGTTACAGGGGGTAATGGTACAGATAACAGTACCCCGTTACAGGGGGTAATGGTACAGATAACAGTACCCCGTTACAGGGGGTAATGGTACAGATAACAGTACCCCGTTACAGGGGGTAATGGTACAGATAACAGTACCCCCGTTACAGGGGTAATGGTACAGATAACAGTACCCACGTTACAGGGGGTAATGGTACAGATAACAGTACCCCCGTTACAGGGGGTAATGGTACAGATAACAGTACCCCGTTACAGGGGTAACGGTACAGATAACAGTACCCCCGTTACAGGGGGTAATGGTACAGATAACAGTACCCCCGTTACAGGGGGTAACGGTACAGAGTTAATATGCGGGGGCACCGGTGTAGAGGAAATTGAGGTAAAATGTACATGTAGGTTGAGTTATTAGAGTGTCTATTTACAGATAATAACAGAGTTGCAGCAGCGTTCCAAAGAAAATAGTCTGGATAGCCATTTGATTAGATGTTCAGGAGTCTTATGGCTTGGGGATAGAAGTTATTTAGGAGCCTCATGGACCTAGACTTCGCGCTCTGGTACCGCTTGCCGTGTGGTAGCAGAGAGAACAGTCTATGACTAGGGTGGCTGGAGTCTTTGACCATTTTTAGGGCCTTCCTCTGACACCGCCTGGTATAGAGGTCCAGAATGGCAGGAAGCTTGGACCTGGTGATGCACTGGGCCGTACACACTACCCTCTGTCGTGCCTTGCGGTCGGAGGCCGAGCAGTTGCCATATCAGGGAATAGGTTTTGTCGTGCCATCTTCACGACTGTCTTGGTGTGCTTGGACCATGTTAGTTTGTTGGTGATATGAACGCCAAGGAACTTGAAGCTCTCAACCTGCTCCACTGCAGTCCCATCGATGAGAATGGGGGCGTACTCGGTCCTCCTTTTCCTGTATCCACAATTATCTCCTTTGTCTTGATCACATTAATGGAGAGGCTGTTGTCATTGCACCACACAGTCAGGTCTCTGACCTCCTCTCTGTAGGCTGTATCATTGTTGTCGGTGATCAGACCTACCACTGTTGTGTCATCGGCAAACTTAATGATGGTGTTGGAATCGTGCCCGGCCATGCAGTCATGAGTGAACAGGGAGTACAGGAGGGCCCCTGTGTTGAGGATCAGCGTGGCGGACCCTTACCACATACCCTTACCACCTGGGGGAACCCGTCAGGAAGTCCAGGATCCAGTTGCAGAGGGAGGTGTTTAGTCCCAGGGCCCTTAGCTTTTTGATGAGTTTTCAGGGCATTATGGTGTTGTACGCTGGGCAGCTCTCGGCTGTACTTCCCTTTGTAGTCTCCAATAGTTTGCAGGCCCTGCCACATCCGTCAAAGCGTCGGAGCCGGTGTAGTACAATTCGATCTTAGTCCTGTATTGGCCTTTTCCTGTTTGATGGTTCGTTGGAGCCGGCATAGTGGGATTTCTTATCAACTTCCATGTCAGAGTTCCGTTCCTTGAAAGTGGAAGCTCTACCCTTTAGCTCAGTGCAAATGTTGCCTGTAATTCATGGCTTCTGGTTAGGGAATGTACGTACAGTCACTGTGGGGATGGCGTCCTGATGCACTTATTGATAAAGCCAGTGACTGATGTGATGTACTCCTCAATGCCATCGGAAGAATCCCGGAACATATTCTAGTCTATGCTTGCAAAGCAGTCCTGAATTTAGTATCAACTTCATCTGACCACTTATTTTATAGACCAAGTCGCTGGTGCTTCCTGCTTTAATGTTTGTAAGCAGGAATCAGTAGGATAGAATTATGGTCAGATTTGGGCGAGCGAGAGTATATACGCGTCTCTGTGTGTGGAGTAAGTTGGTCTAGGAATTTCTTTTCCTCTAGTTGCACATTTAACATGCTGATAGAAATGAGGTAAAACTGATTGAAGTTTCCCTGCATTAAAGTCCCCGGCCACTAGAGCGCAGCTTCTGGATGAGCGTTTTCCTGTTTGCTTATGGCAGTATACAGCTCATTGAGTGCAGTTTTAGTGCCAGCATTGGTCATTACAACCCCCTTTACATTTCATAGCTAATTCCCCTTTACATTACATTACCCTTTACATTACATAGGTAATTCCTCTTTTCCAGGGGAATGACAGATGAATTGTGTGGCAGAGAAACAATGACATACCACCAAGCACTGATCTGATATTACTGATGTCTCTCATACTTAGTCTGAACCTTTCTAGCACTCTACCACTCTCAGAGGACCCGCCCTAACGCTCATATATCACAGCCGCACGCACGCGCTGGCAGGTTTATGGCATGACTGTGATGCAGTGTGGCGTTATACAGTGAGCCACCTTGAGCCAAAATGGAGCTTTTCAGTAACAGTTTCCATGTTTTACCTGGGATTACACCACCTAATATTTCTGCTGTAAGAGTCTACCGACAGATTTGTATTTTAGGAGTCTTCTGTTGTATGGTTGGTAGTGGTGGTGCTGGGTGTTGTGGCAGGATCAGGATGAGAAGGGGATGAATGGAGGACAGACAGAGAGCTAGGGAGAAAGGAAGATTTACGCTTCTATGGTGTCTCTAGCTGTTTACCCCACCGTAGTTTAAGTTATCGTTACTCATTATGTATTTATTCCTTATTGTTCCATTTTTTTCTATTTCTCTTTTTTCTCCTCTGCATTGTTGGAAAGGGTCCATAAGTAAACATTTCACTGTTAGTCTACACCTGTTGTTTATTGAAGTAATTAACAAATACAATTTGATTTGATTTATTTGTTTTGTAATATACACTGTTGTAGGATTCTTTGGATGTAAGGGTTGGTAGTGGTGGTGTTGTGGGGGTGGTGGAAGGATGAGAGGTGATTTTGGGACAGGTACTGAAGATTACATGATGAACTGGGAGGAGGAAATAAGGATTAGGCTTCTGTCTGTGGCTGTCCTATATTTTAATAATATAATCACTGTGAGATTCTTCCTCTGATGTTTGGGTTGGTGGTGGTGAGTATTGTGTGGCAGGATGTTTTACCTTTATTTTACCCAGACAGGCTAACAAATTCTTATTTACAATGATGGCACATGTTGGTTCAGGAACTGAAGATGAATGGAGGAAGAATACAAGAGACATATGGAGAGACAACTAGGGAGAAAGGAAAGGGTGAGGTAGGATGAATTCGGAAAGAGTGGGACATCATGTAAACTGGGACAGCTTAATCCTGACACTTTTATTTATTGGTCTGACAAGAGCTAATCAAAGATATTGTTACTAAGCCTTTGCAAACCACATGATCAAAATCACATCACTTCATTGGTGCTCCATCATAGAGGGGACAGAGCAAGCTTCAAACAGGAAGCTCACACCACAAAGCACACGGTAATATTAATGACATTTTTATTTTGATGGTAAGGTTATAAAACGGTCATAAATAATGCACTGTGCCGCATTGTGATGTAAATGTGCATACTGGTGCATCAAAATACATTAAAAAGTTGACAATATTATGTTTACATTTTGTAATTCTGAGATGTTTTAATTTTTTTTTGCCAACCATAGCTAGCTAAAATAGTACAAAATTGAGAAGCTAAGGTGGGACCGTCTTATAGGCTTTACCAATGGAGGAAAGAGATCCCGTTAACATTGGGGACCCCAGTACTTAGGTTAGGCCAGGCTCTGCTTCTTGTAGTATGTTACGAATCCCTTTTGGACCGAAAATCTAGGGGGGTGGTAATGAGACAAAGTAAAAGTGTGAACGAAATTACCACGACAACTGAAATCTACCGTCAAACTCAGGGTTTATTAATAAACACACGGTAATTGGGGGGGGCAGGAAAAGGGGCTGAGCTGGACCCAAGGAAAGAAACAATAAGCATCCAAAACACCCCTGAGCTAGACTAGCCTACTTTAAAAACAACAGCTAACTAACCAAAATACAGTGGGTGGTCCGCCCAGTTCGAACTAGTGTATTTAGTCTACCTACGGGTAGTGTATGCCCATGGGTAACTTGTCTTGGTTCCCCTTTTCCCACCAGCAAACAAACAAACACCATAACCAAAAACAATACTCACAGGTGAGGACAAAGTGCTATGGAGGTGCTCAAACAAAGAGAGGTTAATACACAAAGAGAGTGAAACAGAGACCTACATTTACATTACATTTAAGTCATTTAGCAGACGCTCTTATCCAGAGCGACTTACAAATTGGTGAATTCACCTTCTGACATCCAGTGGAACAGCCACTTTACAATAGTGCATCTAAATCATTAAGGGGGGGTGGTGAGAAGGATTACTTATCCTATCCTAGGTATTCCTTGAAGAGGTGGGGTTTCAGGTGTCTCCGGAAGGTGGTGATTGACTCCGCTGTCCTGGCATCGTGGGGAGTTTGTTCCACCATTGGGGGGCCAGAGCAGCGAACAGTTTTGACTGGGCTGAGCGGGAACTGTGCTTCCTCAATGGTAGGGAGGCGAGCAGGCCAGAGGTGGATGAACGCAGTGCCCTTGCTTGGGTGTAGGGCCTGATCAGAGCCTGGAGGTACTGCGGTGCCGTTCCCCTCACAGCTCCGTAGGCAAGCACCATGGTCTTGTAGCGGATGCGAGCTTCAACTGGAAGCCAGTGGAGGAGCGGAGGAGCGGGGGTGACGTGAGAGAACTTGGGAAGGCTTGAACACCAGACGGGCTGCGGCGTTCTGGATGAGTTGTAGGGGTTTTAATGGCACAGGCAGGGAGCCCAGCCAACAGCGGGTTGCAGTAATCCAGACGGGGAGATGACAAGTGCCTGGATTAGGACCTGCGCCGCTTCCTGTGTGAGGCAGGGTCGTACTCTGCGGATGTTGTAGAGCATGAACCTACAGGAACGGGCCACCGCCATGATGTTGGTTGAGAACGACAGGGTGTTGTCCAGGATCACGCCAAGGTTCTTAGCGCTCTGGGAGGAGGACACAATGGAGTTGTCAACCGTGATGGCGAGATCATGGAACGGGCAGTCCTTCCCCGGGAGGAAGAGCAGCTCCGTCTTGCCGAGGTTCAGCTTGAGGTGGTGATCCGTCATCCACACTGATATGTCTGCCAGACATGCAGAGATGCGATTCGCCACCTGGTCATCAGAAGGGGGAAGGAGAAGATTAATTGTGTGTCGTCTGCATAGCAATGATAGGAGAGACCATGTGAGGTTATGACAGAGCCAAGTGACTTGGTGTATAGCGAGAATAGGAGAGGGCCTAGAACAGAGCCCTGGGGGACACCAGTGGTGAGAGCGCGTGGCGGGAGACAGATTCTCGCCACGCCACCTGGTAGAGCGACCTGTCAGGTAGGACGCAATCAAGCGTGGGCGCGCCGGAGATGCCCAACTCGGAGAGGGTGGGAGAGGAGGATCTGATGGTTCACAGTATCGAAGGCAGCCGATAGGTCTAGAAGGATGAGAGCAGAGAGAGAGAGTTAGCTTTAGCAGTGCGGAGCGCCTCCGTGATACAGAGAAGAGCAGTCTCAGTTGAATGACTAGTCTTGAAACCTGACTGATTTGGATCAAGAAGGTCATTCTGAGAGAGATAGCGGGAGAGCTGGCCAAGGACGGCACGTTCAAGAGTTTTGGAGAGAAAAGAAAGAAGGGATACTGGTCTGTAGTTGTTGACATCGGAGGGATCGAGTGTAGGTTTTTTCAGAAGGGGTGCAACTCGCTCTCTTGAAGACGGAAGGGACGTAGCCAGCGGTCAGGGATGAGTTGATGAGCGAGGTGAGGTAAGGGAGAAGGTCTCCGGAAATGGTCTGGAGAAGAGAGGAGGGGATAGGGTCAAGCGGGCAGGTTGTTGGGCGGCCGGCCGTCACAAGAAGCGAGATTTCATCTGGAGAGAGAGAGGGGAGAAAGAGGTCAGAGCACAGGGTAGGGCAGTGTGAGCAGAACCAGCGGTGTCGTTTGACTTAGCAAACGAGGATCGGATGTCGTCGACCTTCTTTTCAAAATGGTTGACGAAGTCATCTGCAGAGAGGGAGGAGGGGGGAGGGGGAGGAGGATTCAGGAGGGAGGAGAAGGTGGCAAAGAGCTTCCTAGGGTTAGAGGCAGATGCTTGGAATTTAGAGTGGTAGAAAGTGGCTTTAGCAGCAGAGACAGAGGAGGAAAATGTAGAGAGGAGGGAGTGAAAGGATGCCAGGTCCGCAGGGAGGCGAGTTTTCCTCCATTTCCGCTCGGCTGCCCGGAGCTCTGTTCTGTGAGCTCGCAATGAGAGTCATCGAGCCACGGAGCGGGAGGGAGGACCGAGCCGGCCTGGAGGATAGGGGACATAGAGAGTCAAAGGATGCAGAAAGGGAAGAGAGGAGGGTTGAGGAGGCAGAATCAGGAGAAAGGTTGGAGAAGGTATGAGCAGAGGGAAGAGATGATAGGATGGAAGAGGAGAGAGTAGCGGGGGAGAGAGAGCGAAGGTTGGGACGGCGCGATACCATCAGTAGGGGCAGTGTGGGAAGTGTTGGATGAGAGCGAGAGGGAAAAGGATACAAGGTAGTGGTCGGAGACTTGGAGGGGAGTTGCAATGAGGTTAGTGGAAGAACAGCATCTAGTAAAGATGAGGTCGAGCGTATTGCCTGCCTTGTGAGTAGGGGGGAAGGTGAGAGGGTGAGGTCAAAAGAGGAGAGGAGTGGAAAGAAGGAGGCAGAGAGGAATGAGTCAAAGGTAGACTTGGGGAGGTTAAAGTCACCCAGGACTGTGAGAGGTGAGCCGTCCTCAGGAAAGGAGCTTATCAAGGCATCAAGCAGCATGGAATTCAAAGAGGCGATAGATAGATGGGTAAGGGGAGAAAGAGAGAATGACCACTTGGGGGAGAGATGAGGATCCGAGTGCCACCACCCCGCTGACCAGAAGCTCTCGGGTGTGTGCGGGAGGCTGCGTGGGCGGACGAAGAGAGAGCAGTAGGAGTAGCAGTGTTATCTGTGGTGATCCATGCTCTCCGTCAGTGCCAGGGAAGCTCGAGGGACTGGAGGGGAGGCATAGGTCTGAGATGAACTCTGCCTTGTTGGCCCGCAGATCGGCAGTTCCAGAGGCTACCGGAGACCAGGAACTCCACGCACGTGGAGTCGTGCGCGCTGGGACCCACCAGATTAGGGTGCACAAGCGGCCACGCGGTGTGGAGCGTTTGTATGGTCTGTGCAGAGAGGAGAGAACAGGGATAGATAAGACACATAGTTGACAGGGTACACAGAAGAGGCTACGCTAATGCAAAGGAGATTGGAATGACAAGTGGACTACACGTCTCGAATGTTCAGAAAGTTAAGCTTACGTAGCAAGAGATCTTATTGACTAAAATGATTGAAATGATACAGTACTGCTGGAGTAGGCTGGCTGGTAGTGGCTGCGACATGGGATTTACATGAGAGATT
>NW_027015250.1:0-11898 GCF_036934945.1 Oncorhynchus masou masou
TGTCTCTCTCTCTTTACTACCTCCCTTTCATTCTGTTTGGTTCATTCTGTGTCTCTCTCTCTCTTTACTACACTCCCTTTCATTCTGTTTGGTTCATTCTGTCTCTCTCTCTCTTTACTACCTCCCTTTCATTCTGTTTGGTTCATTCTGTGTCTCTCTCTCTCTTTACTACCTCCCTTTCATTCTGTTTGGTTCATTCTGTCTCTCTCTCTCTTTACTACCTCCCTTTCATTCTGTTTGGTTCATTCTGTCTCTCTCTCTTTACTACCTCCCTTTCATTCTGTTTGGTTGTTCTGTCTCTCTCTCTTTACTACCTCCCTTTCATTCTGTTTGGTTCATTCTGTCTCTTTCTCTCTTTACTGTTTGGTTATTCTGTCTCTCTCTCCTTTCTCTCCTTTCATTCTGTTTGGTTCATTCTGTCTCTCTCTCTTTACTACCTCCCTTTCATTCTGTTTGGTTCATTCTGTCTCTCTCTCTTTCTACCTCCCTTTCATTCTGTTTGGTTCATTCTGTGTCTCTCTCTCTCTTTACTACCTCCCTTTCATTCTGTTTGGTTCATTCTGTTTGGTTCATTCTGTGTCTCTCTCTCTTTACTACCTCCCTTTCATTCTGTTTGGTTCATTCTGTCTCTCTCTCTTTACTACCTCCCTTTCATTCTGTTTGGTTCATTCTGTCTCTCTCTCTCTTTACTACCTCCCTTTCATTCTGTTTGGTTCATTCTGTTTGGTTCATTCTGTCTCTCTCTCTCTTTACTACCTCCCTTTCATTCTGTTTGGTTCATTCTGTCTCTCTCTTTACTACCTCCCTTTCATTCTGTTTGGTTCATTCTGTGTCTCTCTCTCTCTTTACTACCTCCCTTTCATTCTGTTTGGTTCATTCTGTCTCTCTCTCTCTTTACTACCTCCCTTTCATTCTGTTTGGTTCATTCTGTGTCTCTCTCTCTCTTTACTACCTCCCTTTCATTCTGTTTGGTTCATTCTGTCTCTCTCTCTCTTTACTACCTCCCTTTCATTCTGTTTGGTTCATTCTGTCTCTCTCTCTTTACTACCTCCCTTTCATTCTGTTTGGTTCATTCTGTCTCTCTCTCTTTACTACCTCCCTTTCATTCTGTTTGGTTCATTCTGTTCATTCTGTCTCTCTCTCTTTACTACCTCCTTTCATTCTGTTTGGTTCATTCTGTGTCTCTCTCTCTTTACTACCTCCCTTTCATTCTGTTTGGTTCATTCTGTCTCTCTTCATCATTCTGTTTGTTCATTCTGTCTCTCTCTCTCTTTACTACATCCCTTTCATTCTGTTTGGTTCATTCTGTCTCTCTCTCTCTTTACTACCTCCCTTTCATTCTGTTTGGTTCATTCTGTCTCTCTCTCTCTTTACTACCTCCTTTCATTCTGTTTGGTCTCTCTCTCTCTTTACTACCTCCCTTTCATTCTGTTTGTTCATTCTGTCTCTCTCTCTTTACTACCTCCTTTCATTCTGTTTGGTTCATTCTGTCTCTCTCTCTTTACTACCTCCCTTTCATTCTGTTTGGTTCATTCTCTCTCTCTCTCTTTACTACCTCCTTTCATTCTGTTTGGTTCATTCTGTCTCTCTCTCTCTTTACTACCTCCCTTTCATTCTGTTTGGTTCATTCTGTCTCTCTCTCTTTACTACCTCCCTTTCATTCTGTTTGGTTCATTCTGTCTCTCTCTCTCTTTACTACCTCCCTTTCATTCTGTTTGGTTCATTCTGTCTCTCTCTCTCTTTACTACCTCCCTTTCATTCTGTTTGGTTCATTCTGTCTCTCTCTCTTTACTACCTCCCTTTCATTCTGTTTGGTTCATTCTGTCTCTCTCTCTTTACTACCTCCCTTTCATTCTGTTTGGTTCATTCTGTCTCTCTCTCTTTACTACCTCCCTTTCATTCTGTTTGGTTCATTCTGTGTCTCTCTCTTTACTACCTCCCTTTCATTCTGTTTGGTTCATTCTGTCTCTCTCTCTTTACTACCTCCCTTTCATTCTGTTTGGTTCATGTCTGTCTCTCTCTTTACTACCTCCCTTTCATTCTGTTTGGTTCATTCTGTCTCTCTCTCTCTTTACTACCTCCCTTTCATTCTGTTTGGTTCATTCTGTCTCTCTCTCTTTACTACCTCCCTTTCATTCTGTTTGGTTCATTCTGTCTCTCTCTCTTTACTACCTCCCTTTCATTCTGTTTGGTTCATTCTGTCTCTCTCTCTTTACTACCTCCCTTTCATTCTGTTTGGTTCATTCTCTGTCTCTCTCTCTTTACTACCTCCCTTTCATTCTGTGTGGTTCATTCTGTGTCTCTCCCTCTCTTTACTACCTCCCTTTCATTCTGTTTGGTTCATTCTGTCTCTCTCTCTCTTTACTACCTCCCTTTCATTCTGTTTGGTTCATTCTGTCTCTCTCTCTTTACTACCTCCCTTTCATTCTGTTTGGTTCATTCTGTCTCTCTCTCTTTACTACCTCCCTTTCATTCTGTTTGGTTCATTCTGTGTCTCTCTCTCTTTACTACCTCCCTTTCATTCTGTTTGGTTCATTCTGTCTCTCTCTCTCTTTACTACCTCCCTTTCATTCTGTTTGGTTCATTCTGTCTCTCTCTCTCTTTACTACCTCCCTTTCATTCTGTTTGGTTCATTCTGTGTCTCTCTCTCTCTTTACTACCTCCCTTTCATTCTGTTTGGTTCATTCTGTTTGGTTCATTCTGTGTCTCTCTCTCTCTTTACTACCTCCCTTTCATTCTGTTTGGTTCATTCTGTCTCTCTCTCTCTTTACTACCTCCCTTTCATTCTGTTTGGTTCATTCTGTCTCTCTCTCTTTACTACCTCCCTTTCATTCTGTTTGGTTCATTCTGTTTGGTTCATTCTGTGTCTCTCTCTCTCTTTACTACCTCCCTTTCATTCTGTTTGGTTCATTCTGTCTCTCTCTCTCTTTACTACCTCCCTTTCATTCTGTTTGGTTCATTCTGTGTCTCTCTCTCTCTTTACTACCTCCCTTTCATTCTGTTTGGTTCATTCTGTCTCTCTCTCTTTACTACCTCCCTTTCATTCTGTTTGGTTCATTCTGTCTCTCTCTCTTTACTACCTCCCTTTCATTCTGTTTGGTTCATTCTGTCTCTCTCTCTTTACTACCTCCCTTTCATTCTGTTTGGTTCATTCTGTGTCTCTCTCTCTTTACTACCTCCCTTTCATTCTGTTTGGTTCATTCTGTCTCTCTCTCTCTCTTTACTTCCCTTTCATTCTGTTTGGTTCATTCTGTGTCTCTCTCTCTCTTTACTACCTCCCTTTCATTCTGTTTGGTTCATTCTGTCTCTCTCTCTTTACTACCTCCCTTTCATTCTGTTTGGTTCATTCTGTCTCTCTCTTTACTACCTCCCTTTCATTCTGTTTGGTTCATTCTGTCTCTCTCTCTCTTTACTACCTCCCTTTCATTCTGTTTGGTTCATTCTGTTTGTTCATTCTGTCTCTCTCTCTTTACTACCTCCCTTTCATTCTGTTTGGTTCATTCTGTCTCTCTCTCTCTTTACTACCTCTTTCCTTTCATTCTGTTTGGTTCATTCTGTCTCTCTCTCTCTTTACTACCTCCCTTTCATTCTGTTTGGTTCATTCTGTCTCTCTCTCTCTTTACTACCTCCCTTTCATTCTGTTTGGTTCATTCTGTCTCTCTCTCTTTACTACCTCCTTTCATTCTGTTTGGTTCATTCTGTCTCTCTCTCTCTTTACTACCTCCCTTTCATTCTGTTTGGTTCATTCTGTCTCTCTCTCTCTTTACTACCTCCCTTTCATTCTGTTTGGTTCATTCTGTCTCTCTCTCTTTACTACCTCCCTTTCATTCTGTTTGGTTCATTCTGTCTCTCTCTTTACTACCTCCCTTTCATTCTGTTTGGTTCATTCTGTGTCTCTCTCTCTCTTTACTACCTCCCTTTCATTCTGTTTGGTTCATTCTGTGTCTCTCTCTCTCTTTACTACCTCCCTTTCATTCTGTTTGGTTCATTCTGTCTCTCTCTCTCTTTACTACCTCCCTTTCATTCTGTTTGGTTCATTCTGTCTCTCTCTCTTTACTACCTCCCTTTCATTCTGTTTGGTTCATTCTGTCTCTCTCTCTTTACTACCTCCTTTCATTCTGTTTGGTGTCTCTCTCTCTTTACTACCTCCCTTTCATTCTGTTTGGTTCATTCTGTCTCTCTCTCTCTTTACTACCTCCCTTTCATTCTGTTTGGTTCATTCTGTCTCTCTCTCTCTTTACTACCTCCCTTTCATTCTGTTTGGTTCATTCTGTCTCTCTCTTTACTACCTCCCTTTCATTCTGTTTGGTTCATTCTCTCTCTCTCTTTACTACCTCCCTTTCATTCTGTTTGGTTCATTCTGTCTCTCTCTCTTTACTACCTCCCTTTCATTCTGTTTGGTTCATTCTGTGTCTCTCTCTCTCTTTACTACCTCCCTTTCATTCTGTTTGGTTCATTCTGTCTCTCTCTCTCTTTACTACCTCCCTTTCATTCTGTTTGGTTCATTCTGTCTCTCTCTCTCTTTACTACCTCCCTTTCCTGTTTTTCATTCTGTTTCTCTTTCATTCTGTTTGTCTCTCTCTCTCTTTACTACCTCCCTTTCATTCTGTTTGGTTCATTCTGTCTCTCTCTTTACTACCTCCCTTTCATTCTGTTTGGTTCATTCTGTCTCTCTCTCTCTTTACTACCTCCCTTTCATTCTGTTTGGTTCATTCTGTGTTCATTCTCTCTCTCTCTTTACTACCTCCCTTCATTCTGTTTGGTTCATTCTGTCTCTCTCTCTCTTTACTACCTCCCTTTCATTCTGTTTGGTTCATTCTGTCTCTCTCTCTCTTTACTACCTCCCTTTCATTCTGTTTGGTTCATTCTGTCTCTCTCTCTTTACTACCTCCCTTTCATTCTGTTCATTCTGTCTCTCTCTCTCTCTTACTACCTCCCTTTCATTCTGTTTGGTTCATTCTGTGTCTCTCTCTCTCTTTACTACATCCCTTTCATTCTGTCTCTCTCTCTTTACTACCTCCCTTTCATTCTGTTTGGTTCATTCTCTGTCTCTCTCTCTTTACTACCTCCCTTTCATTCTGTTTGGTTCATTCTGTCTCTCTCTCTCTTTACTACCTCCCTTTCATTCTGTTTGGTTCATTCTGTCTCTCTCTCTCTTTACTACCTCCCTTTCATTCTGTTTGGTTCATTCTGTCTCTCTCTCTCTTTACTACCTCCCTTTCATTCTGTTTGGTTCATTCTGTCTCTCTCTCTTTACTACCTCCCTTTCATTCTGTTTGGTTCATTCTGTCTCTCTCTCTTTACTACATCCCTTTCATTCTGTTTGGTTCATTCTGTGTCTCTCTCTCTCTGTTTCCCTTTCATTCTGTTTGTTCATTCTGTCTCTCTCTCTTTACTACCTCCCTTTCATTCTGTTTGGTTCATTCTGTCTCTCTCTCTCTTTACTACCTCTTTCATTCTGTTTTTCATTCTGTTTGGTTCATTCTGTGTCTCTCTCTCTCTTTACTACCTCCCTTTCATTCTGTTTGGTTCATTCTCTCTCTCTCTTTACTACCTCCCTTTCATTCTGTTTGGTTCATTCTGTGTCTCTCTCTCTCTTTACTACCTCCCTTTCATTCTGTTTGGTTCATTCTGTGGTTCATTCTCTCTCTCTCTTTACTACCTCCCTTTCATTCTGTTTGGTTCATTCTGTCTCTCTCTCTTTACTACCTCCCTTTCATTCTGTTTGGTTTTCATTCTGTCTCTCTCTCTTTACTACCTCCCTTTCATTCTGTTTGGTTCATTCTGTCTCTCTCTCATCTTTACTACCTCCCTTTCATTCTGTTTGGTTCATTCTGTTTGGTTCTCTCTGTGTCTCTCTCCTTTACTACCTCCCTTTCATTCTGTTTGGTTCATTCTGTGTCTCTCTCTCTCTTTACTACCTCCCTTTCATTCTGTTTGGTTTCATTCTGTCTCTCTCTCTCTTTACTACCTCCCTTTCATTCTGTTTGGTTCATTCTGTCTCTCTCTCTCTTTACTACCTCCCTTTCATTCTGTTTGGTTCATTCTGTTTGTTCATTCTGTCTCTCTCTCTCTTTACTACACTCCCCTTTCATTCTGTTTGGTTTATTCTGTCTCTCTCTCTTTACTACCTCCCTTTCATTCTGTTTGGTTCATTCTGTTTGGTTCATTCTGTGTCTCTCTCTCTTTACTACCTCCCTTTCATTCTGTTTGGTTCATTCTGTGTCTCTCTCTCTCTTTACTACCTCCCTTTCATTCTGTTTGGTTCATTCTGTCTCTCTCTCTCTTTACTACCTCCCTTTCATTCTGTTTGGTTCATTCTGTCTCTCTCTCTCTTTACTACCTCCCTTTCATTCTGTTTGGTTCATTCTGTCTCTCTCTCTCTTTACTACACTCCTTTCATTCTGTTTGGTTCATTCTGTCTCTCTTTTTCCTTTACTATCTCCCTTTCTACACTCCCTTTCATTCTGTTTGGTTCATTCTGTCTCTCTCTCTTTACTACATCCCTTTCATTCTGTTTGGTTCATTCTGTCTCTCTCTCTCTTTACTACCTCCCTTTCATTCTGTTTGGTTCATTCTGTCTCTCTCTCTTTACTACCTCCTTTCATTCTGTTTGGTTCATTCTGTGTCTCTCTCTCTTTACTACCTCCCTTTCATTCTGTTTGGTTCATTCTGTCTCTCTCTCTTTACTACCTCCCTTTCATTCTGTTTTTCATTCTGTGTGTCTCTCTCTCTCTTTCTACCTCCCTTTCATTCTGTCTCTGTCTCTCTCTTTACTACCTCCCTTTCATTCTGTTTGGTTCATTCTGTCTCTCTCTCTTTACTCTCCCTTTCATTCTGTTTGGTTCATTCTGTCTCTCTCTCTTTACTACCTCCCTTTCATTCTGTTTGGTTCATTCTGTCTCTCTCTCTTTACTACCTCCCTTTCATTCTGTTTGGTTCATTCTGTCTCTCTCTCTTTACTACCTCCCTTTCATTCTGTTTGGTTCATTCTGTCTCTCTCTCTTTACTACCTCCCTTTCATTCTGTTTGGTTCATTCTGTTTGGTTCATTCTGTGTCTCTCTCTCTCTTTACTACCTCCCTTTCATTCTGTTTGGTTCATTCTGTCTCTCTCTCTTTACTACCTCCTTTCATTCTGTTTGGTTCATTCTGTGTCTCTCTCTTTACTACCTCCCTTTCATTCTGTTTGGTTCATTCTGTCTCTCTCTCTTTACTACCTCCCTTTCATTCTGTTTGGTTCATTCTGTCTCTCTCTCTCTTTACTACCTCCCTTTCATTCTGTTTGGTTCATTCTGTGTCTCTCTCTCTCTTTACTACCTCCCTTTCATTCTGTTTGGTTCATTCTGTCTCTCTCTCTTTACTACCTCCCTTTCATTCTGTTTGGTTCATTCTGTCTCTCTCTCTTTACTACCTCCCTTTCATTCTGTTTCTGTCTGTTTGGTTCATTCTGTCTCTCTCTCTCTTTACTACCTCCTTTCATTCTGTTTGTTTCATTGTCTCTCTCTCTCTTTACTACCTCCCTTTCATTCTGTTTGATTCATTCTGTCTCTCTCTCTTTACTACCTCCCTTTCATTCTGTTTGGTTCATTCTGTCTCTCTCTCTTTACTACCTCCCTTTCATTCTGTTTGGTTCATTCTGTCTCTCTCTCTTTACTACCTCCCTTTCATTCTGTTTGGTTCATTCTGTGTCTCTCTCTCTCTTTACTACCTCCCTTTCATTCTGTTTGGTTCATTCTGTCTCTCTCTCTTTACTACCTCCCTTTCATTCTGTTTGGTTCATTCTGTCTCTCTCTCTTTACTACCTCCCTTTCATTCTGTTTGGTTCATTCTGTCTCTCTCTCTTTACTATCTCCCTTTCATTCTGTTTGGTTCATTCTGTCTCTCTCTCTTTACTACATCCCTTTCATTCTGTTTGGTTCATTCTGTCTCTCTCTCTCTCTTTACTACCTCCCTTTCATTCTGTTTGGTTCATTCTGTCTCTCTCTCTCTCTCTTTACTACCTCCCTTTCATTCTGTTTGGTTCATTCTGTCTCTCTCTCTTTACTACCTCCCCCTTTCATTCTGTTTGGTTCATTCTGTCTCTCTCTCTTTACTACCTCCCTTTCATTCTGTTTGGTTCATTCTGTCTCTCTCTTTACTACCTCCCTTTCATTCTGTTTGGTTCATTCTGTGTCTCTCTCTCTTTACTACCTCCCTTTCATTCTGTTTGGTTCATTCTGTCTCTCTCTTTACTACCTCCTTTCATTCTGTTTGATTCATTCTCTCTCTCTCTTTACTACCTCCCTTTCATTCTGTTTGGTTCATTCTGTCTCTCTCTCTTTACTACCTCCTTTCATTCTGTTTGGTTCATTCTGTCTCTCTCTCTCTTTACTACCTCCCTTTCATTCTGTTTGGTTCATTCTGTCTCTCTCTCTTTACTACCTCCCTTTCATTCTGTTTGGTTCATTCTGTCTCTCTCTCTTTACTACATCCCTTTCATTCTGGTTCATTCTGTCTCTCTCTCTTTACTACCTCCCTTTCATTCTGTTTGGTTCATTCTGTCTCTCTCTCTCTTTACTACCTCCCTTTCATTCTGTTTGGTTCATTCTGTCTCTCTCTCTTTACTACCTCCCTTTCATTCTGTTTGATTCATTCTGTCTCTCTCTCTTTACTACCTCCTTTCATTCTGTTTAGTTCATTCTGTCTCTCTCTCTTTACTACCTCCTTTCATTCTGTTTGGTTCATTCTGTCTCTCTCTCTCTTTACTACCTCCCTTTCATTCTGTTTGGTTCATTCTGTCTCTCTCTCTTTACTACCTCCCTTTCATTCTGTTTGGTTCATTCTGTCTCTCTCTCTCTTTACTACCTCCCTTTCATTCTGTTTGGTTCATTCTGTGTCTCTCTCTCTCTTTACTACCTCCCTTTCATTCTGTTTGGTTCATTCTGTCTCTCTCTCTTTACTACCTCCCTTTCATTCTGTTTGATTCATTCTGTCTCTCTCTCTTTACTACCTCCCTTTCATTCTGTTTGGTTCATTCTGTCTCTCTCTCTTTACTACCTCCCTTTCATTCTGTTTGGTTCATTCTGTCTCTCTCTCTCTTTACTACCTCCCTTTCATTCTGTTTGGTTCATTCTGTCTCTCTCTACTACCTCCTTTCATTCTGTTTGGTTCATTCTGTCTCTCTCTTTACTACCTCCCTTTCATTCTGTTTGGTTCATTCTGTCTCTCTCTCTTCTTTACTACCTCCCTTTCATTCTGGTTTGGTTCATTCTGTGTCTCTCTCTCTCTTTACTACCTCCCTTTCATTCTGTTTGGTTCATTCTGTCTCTCTCTCTTTACTACCTCCCTTTCATTCTATTTGGTTCATTCTGTCTCTCTCTCTTTACTATCTCCCTTTCATTCTGTTTGGTTCATTCTGTTTGGTCTGCACCACATCCCTTTCATTCTGTTTGATTCATTCTGTCTCTCTCTCTTACTACCTCCCTTTCATTCTATTTGGTTCATTTCTGTCTCTCTCTTACTACTCCCTTTCATTCTGTTTGGTTCATTCTGTGTCTCTCTCTCTCTTTACTACCTCCCTTTCATTCTGTTTGGTTCATTCTGTCTCTCTCTCTCTTTACTACCTCCTTTCATTCTGTTTGGTTCATTCTGTCTCTCTCTCTCTTTACTACCTCCCTTTCATTCTGTTTGGTTCATTCTGTCTCTCTCTCTTTACTACCTCCCTTTCATTCTGTTTGGTTCATTCTGTCTCTCTCTCTTTACTACCTCCCTTTCATTCTGTTTGGTTCATTCTGTACTTCCTTTCATTCTGTTTGGTTCATTCTCTCTCTCTTTACCTCCCTTTCATTCTGTTTGGTTCATTCTCTCTCTCTTACTACCTCCCTTTCATTCTGTTTGGTTCATTCTGTGTCTTCTCTTTACTACCTCCCTTTCATTCTGTTTGGTTCATTCTGTCTCTCTCTTTTACTACCTCCCTTTCATTCTGTTTGGTTCATTCTGTCTCTCTCTCTCTTTTTTACTACCTCCCTTTCTTCTGTTTGTTCATTCTGTCTCTCTCTCTCTTTACTACCTCCTTTCATTCTGTTTGGTTCATTCTGTCTTCTCTCTTTACTACCTCCTTTCATTCTGTTTGGTTCATTCTGTGTCTCTCTCTTTACTATCTCCCTTTCATTCTGTTTGGTTCATTCTGTTTGGTTCATTCTGTGTCTCTCTCTTTACTACCTCCCTTTCATTATGTTTGGTTCATTCTGTCTCTCTTTACTTTACCAATTTCCCTTTCATTCTGTTTGGTTCATTCTGTCTCTCTTTACTATCTCCCTTCATTCTGTTTGGTTCATTCTGTCTCTCTCTCTTACTACATCCCTTTCATTCGTCATTCTGTGTCTTCTTTTACCTCCTTTCATTCTGTTTGGTTCATTCTGTCTCTTTACTACCTCCTCATTCTGTTTGGTTCATTCTGTGTCTCTCTCTTTACTACCTCCCTTTCATTTGTTTGTCTATTCTGTCTCTCTCTTTACTACCTCCTTCATTCTGTTTGGTCTATTCTGTCTCTCTCTTTACTACCTCCCTTTCATTCTGTTTGGTTCATTCTGTGTTCTCTCTTTACTACCTCCCTTTCATTCTGTTTGGTTCATTCTGTCTCTTCTCTTTACTACCTCCTTTCATTCTGTTTGTTTGTCTATTCTTTACTACCTGGTTCATTCTGTTTGTCTTTCTCTCTCTCTTTACTACCTCCCTTTCATTCTGTTTGGTCTCATTCTGTGTCTCTTTCTCTTTTACTACATCCTTTCATTCTGTTTGGTTCATTCTGTCTCTCTCATTACCTCCTTTTCATTCTGTTTGCCCATTCTGTGTCTCTCTTTACTACCTCCCTTTCATTCTGTTTGTTCATGTGTCTCTCTCTTTACTACCTCCTTTCATTCTGTTTGGTTCATTCTGTCTCTCTCTCTTTACTACCTCCCTTCATTCTGTTTGGTTCATTCTGTCTCTCTTTACTACCTCCCTTTCATTCTGTTTGTCTATTCTGTCTTTCTTTACTACCTCCTTTCATTCTGTTTGGTTCATTCTGTCTCTCTCTCTTACTACCTCCTTTCATTCTGTTTGGCTCATTCTGTCTCTTTTACTACCTCCCTTTCATTCTTTCTGATTCATTCTGTTCCTTCTTTACTACCTCCCTTTCATTCTGTTTGGTTCATTCTGTCTCTCTCTCTCTCTTTACTACCTTTCATTCTGTTCATTCTGTTTGGTTCATTCTGTCTCTCTCTCTCTTTACTACCTCCCTTTCATTCTGTTTGGTTCATTCTGTCTCTCTCTCTTTACTACCTCCCTTTCATTCTGTTTGGTTCATTCTGTCTCTCTCTCTTTACTATCTCCCTTTCATTCTGTTTGGTTCATTCTGTCTCTCTCTCTTTACTACATCCCTTTCATTCTGTTTGATTCATTCTGTCTCTCTCTCTTTACTACCTCCCTTTCATTCTGTTTGGTTCATTCTGTCTCTCTCTCTTTACTACCTCCCTTTCATTCTGTTTGGTTCATTCTGTCTCTCTCTCTCTTTACTACCTCCCTTTCATTCTGTTTGGTTCATTCTGTCTCTCTCTCTTTACTACCTCCCTTTCATTCTGTTTGGTTCATTCTGCGTCTCTCTCTCTTTACTACCTCCCTTTCATTCTGTTTGGTTCATTCTGTCTCTCTCTCTTTACTACCTCCCTTTCATTCTGTTTGGTTCATTCTGTCTCTCTCTACTACCTCCCTTTCATTCTGTTTGGTTCATTCTGTGTCTCTCTTTACTACCTCCCTTTCATTCTGTTTGGTTCATTCTGCCTCTCTCTCTTTACTACCTCCCTTTCATTCTGTTTGGTTCATTCTGTGTCTCTCTCTCTTTACTACCTCCCTTTCATTCTGTTTGGTTCATTCTGTGT